>NW_027111312.1:389568-404114 GCF_000696795.3 Halyomorpha halys | reverse complement strand
AAAAGTTATCTAAAAATTTAAATTTGTAAACTTTTTTTTTCATTTATAGAGGGAATCTACCCCTCCCCTCTTTTTGAGGCAGACTACTCAGTTACACTTATTTCATGAATGCATTAATAATCAATGAATACCTAAGTTTTGAAATTACTTAAATGACTTAGGTACAGTATTTTTTATTGTTTATTATTTTACAATTATCTGCTTTATTTTAAGGAGTGAAACCCTATGTTCATTCCTTATTTCTAATGATATAATCACGTAATTATGACTATTTATAGTTTCATTTTAGTTTTAGTTTTTTTGTATCTCTTAATTCCATTGTTCATTGTTTATCAGGATTTAAATCTTTTGTAAAGCTAAAATAAAGGGATTTCTCTCAGAAAAAATAAATAGAGCGGACAAAATCTAAGTTATTCTTTTAAAACTGATGTCAAGCTTCTTCAATATTTATCGAATAAAAAATTCTGAATGATTTTACTGTGTGAAGAACAGGTACAATAAAATGTGAATTAAGTACAAATACAATAGCATGTTTTTAGCAACAAGAAAGTTATTAATGGGGAATAGCTCAACTTCCATAAATTCTCAACAATTTAAAAAATGATTTCAGGTTTAAAAATTCGAAAAGTACAGTTAATGCAGATATTATCTCCATGTTACTTTTAAAAAAAGTATCCCAAAAAAATATGAAATTTCCTAATTTTTAACAACAAAAAAAATTAAAAGCAACAAGATTATAGTGATTTTAAAAACAGACGTAGATTATTCAAATTTATAAATATTTAGAATCTACAACCAATTAAAAATTATTAATAAACTATATAAGAGGATGTACGCTAATTGTGAAATAAAAATACTATTCTACTCAACACACATATAATTTTAATAGAACAGATTCAATTTGGAAACAACCATCCTGTATAAACATCTATTGTAGTAAATAATATACTGGCACCCCTAATTTCATAAATTGACCTTAAGTACATTGAAATATTAAGTATAATTTAGACCATTAATAGACACGATGTCCACAAGTTATAAGTTATAAGCTATAAGTGCTCGTATATATATATCAAACCTCAAGCATATGATTTCACTTATGAGTGTTTCGACTTATAAAAGAGAATACTTCACAATACTGAAACCGGACGGCATTGATGATTTTACCATCTAATGAATAAAATAGTTGGTCAAGGTAAGATCAGGAATATTAGTAGAAAAGTGCATAAAGAAATAGAGGAGAGGGTGATGCTAAATGACAGCAAATAGTGATTCCATAGACAAATGAAAAAGCTGAGATAAAATACAGATAATCGGAATATAAACACGGTATATACTTATATTAATGTATTATTAAAACGGAGAACTAAAAAAAACTAATGCGATGAAAAAGTAATTAGAATTATACGATATGCCAATGCTACGTTTCAGAAAGGAATACGAAACAAAGAAATGTAGAAAGTCACTGATAATAAGTTGTTTTATAATATAAACAAATCCCTGCGTAAATAAAGATGATTGTTAAATGTTTTGATCTATATTTAGATTTTATGAATACGTAAAAAACTATTTGGCATAGAAAAATTTCTAAAAAGATGTAAAGTGAGCGAACACCGTCCTATCAAAATCTTTACGTAACATAAATAACGGGAGTTTAAATAACCAAATTATCATCAGATTCGAAAACATATGGTCCAATTCTGCATAATCACTGCCCGTTTATCAAATGGGCAGAGGAGATAGCGGATTCCTGTTCGGTTAAAGGAGTCAAATAAATGAAGGCGAGTTTATAAATTACCTCTTTCGTTTTCGAAATTGAATTACACATGACATATACGTGGAAGCGTAAGTAATGGATCTCTCCCTACGATGCAACAGGACATTCAGGGCTGCTCCAGCTCCAGGAAACTGGAAGTTGGAAAGAGAAATGGTCTCCTCTAAATCAAACCTCACCGTGGAGTGACCTTTCACAGAGGGCAACACCTGCCCGCTAACGGTATATCCTCTGTATTTGTCTAAGCTGCCTCCTGTAATATATGAAGAATTACTTCTTGCACATCTGGAGATAGCAACTGCGGGACTGATCAATCATGTAGCATACCTCCATCATATTCTACTGGTGTCTTTCGTATACAACAAACATGTTGAGAAACTAATTTAAAATGATAGCGGATACCAATCGTGATAGAAATTCTCAGTTCTCTTTACGCTGATATCTTAATAAACCAGCTTCTGATTTATTAAAGAATGGATACAGCCTGTCAGCCGCCATTTGCATAACCGGACTCAAGTATAGATTATTATAAGCAGAACAAATTTCGGGTCGTTAGCAATCATACCATGGCAAACCAATCAACGGCAAATAACAATAATAAATACAAATATATAAAATTAAAAAAAATATTATCAGCAATTACATAACTAAAAAAAATGTATGCATGCGTACAGAAAGGCGCTAATGGAGTCTTTCATTCTAGAATTTGGTACATTAAACCTCTCAATATGCAGAAAGAGGGGTATATAATTTAAAATTGATTTTAGAACAATAATTGGTCTCTTTTCCGGTAATTTTTATTTTAAGAAATTGAATTTAGTTTTTTTTCGGCCAAGACTCCCATTGGAGTTCTATACTGCCTAACCGTGGTTAGGAGTCAAAGTTCTTCATTTTGTGGGACCGCCACTCAATGAAAAAAGTCATGTCCCAGGCCGGATTTGGACCGGCACCGCCAATAGACATCAAATTGGTAAGACTGTGTCTAAACCACTGAGCTATGAGCGGCCCAGAATTTAGTTAAGGGCATTACCCGTTGTCAGAAAATAAGAGCAGTATAGTTTCCTTGTGGGTTCAAATTCTTTCATTGTGAAAATAGAGCCCTCACCTTATAAGTACTGTTAACATTCATGTCAGGCTAATTTAAACCTAATGATTATCTCAAATATCTAATGAGGTTCAGAAGAGGTCTGACATTTCTTCAGGTCCACAATAGAAGCCAAATGTGTTGATAGATTTCTTTTCTCTTGACCATAAGAATAATGATAAAAGTTTCTAAGTTGCTAGTCTACGTCCTACGTACGAGTGAACATATCTATGCCCGTGGTTCATGGTGGTAATTCAACATAAGGAATCTGAATGTGTAAAACAGGACCAGTAACACGAATATGAGAAATGAAAAGATTTGATAAACAGAAAAATGGAATTAAGTACAGTAGAACCCCTCCTATACCGCTCTGTAAACAGAAATGGGGTACAAAAAAATAATAAGCTGGGTAAACAGTAAATTCGGTAAAACAAAAAAAAAAAAATTCACTTTATAACTACAAAAAAAATATATATAAAGTTCGTTTGCACACATAAATTAAATTTAGTATCAATAGTAATTTTTTTTTAAAATATTTAAAATTAGTTTCATAAATTTAACTTCTTAAAAAGAAAATTAATTAATGAGTCTGTCTGTATAAAAAGTAATAGGAAAAATCAACCGAAACATAAAAAATAAATTGACTTTAATTTAGGTGAATGGATGATGTAAAAGGTGCGCTGTCATTAAAGAGATAAGGCAGACAAATCTGGAAGAGATTTACTTTAGAAATTAAATTTAATAAAGAAAAAGGCCTAATTCACCAGAACCAAGGGTACGTATTAGTTAAAATAAATAAGTTTCAAATACCGTCAAGTGGCCACATGTAATTCCAGATGATTGGCTGGTTCAATGTGGAAGCGTAAACGATCTCTGCCCTAAAATACTCCACACATCTATAAAATAACGAGTATTCGAAATGAAGAGAAAAAAAATTTAAGAACCGAAAAACTAACAATAATTTTAGGGTTTTTTTATCCCATGGTATGTTAGTTTTAGATAGTTCTATATCTATCATTAAAATACATGTACAATATACATACAAATTGAATCATTTATTCAAAGAAAATGAGCGCTAGCTTTTAAAATATCAATATACTCAAAAAATTTATAACTTTGACTGGAATATAAAAAAGCGGAAACTTTTAATGAGTAAATTTTTTCTTTTTTATTTAAGAAACTCAACAATTTTTTTTTTTTTCCATCCACTGTAACTTGATTTTTTATCTTCATCTTGCTTCCAATATTCGGAATTCAGGAATTTTGTTTTTATATTGTTTGAATTATCTAATAGAGGAATGCTTGTCGTAAATGTCAATAAAAATCACGTGTCTTCAAACATTTTCAACACGGATCAAATTGTAATTAATACTAATCATTTCAGTAGATATCTAAAAGTTTTATAATATAAAGATAGTTTTTAAAAAAGTCTTATGATAAATGAATAAGAATACAGGTATTGTGTACTGGACAGGCTAGACGTTAGCCGGCTCTAATCTGTGAATATATTCAGCGGAACTTTCCCATTAAAGAAATTTTTAGTTTATAGCTTCCTGCTTTATCTTCGCATACAAGTAGAAGCAGTCAATTAAGCCTCAACACATAAGATTAATTTCAAGCTAAAATTAACTCACAAGAAAACTGTAGAGTTTAACGCAGTTTTTTTTTTTTTTCTAAACAGCCAATAATTATGACTTAGAATGCTTTATAAGATCACAAATAAAATTTTAAACATATATGCATATACACTTACCCCCACAGTTCTAAGAACACTGGTCGTAATACTTCTAAAAATATTAGTATGAAATCATGTATAAGCCATAACCTATAGGCAGAGATTTGTTTATTTTATTTATCAATAAAAACTTTAATTATATAATTTTAAGTTTACAGTTTGATTGCGCACATCAAATTCAAGCATTACTGCTAAGACAGTTAAATATTAATAATATTTCTACTGTCAATAAAATGCAAGCGCATGACTTCAACCATTCGCCACAGATCGAGTACACCCGTCCTTATTCAATCCTACTACAAAACAAAACTACCCAGATCCGACGTAGTATATTATCTTCTCCCACACAAAAGAGATATCAAATCACAACCCTCCGGACTTAAAAGCCGATTCAGCAATATTTATCAACTACCGGTGAAGAATCTTTCAATTTACTATGAACTTATAATATACACAACATCCTCAAACACTTCAAACGTATTGAATCCACCCAAACTAATGCAAAACAACTGTAAATGCTGGATATTATGATAATTATAGTTGTGTGCTATGACCAAGATCTTCACTAGATTCCTTCATTCGGTCTCCGCTGGCTTTAACTAGATTTTAGAGATGTTTAAGGAAAATGTTGAAGGATTAACCGTGTGGTTAATTTTAACCAAGGGGGTTGCATAATGCTACGCTCTTTAAAAACAAGGTTGAAGCCAAAAAGGCTACGCCCTTGGGGCTTACGTTTAGTTTGGGGATAAAACGAATGAACGCCATTCTAATCTAAACTGAAACATAACGTACAAGTGATAGTCAATTTCTCTTCCCCTACTCCTTTGCCACGCCCCGGATCCATCATTAGCCCTGCCTTTTTGGCTTCACTTTTCCGGGCAGCTTACCACCACTATTATACTCCTTCCTTCAAGATTTGAACAGATGATTTCAGAAGAACCTGGTCATAAAGTACTTTTAGGAGAGACTATATTTATTTAACTTCGTTACTTGGGCAATATGCTTTTTAACTAAATGATAAAAAGTTGTTAAGGTTAATGCACGCACTGAAAATATTGCAGTAAACTAGACACTAATCAGAGTACAACATAGTCGATAATAAATGTATTAAGATGAAGAGAAGCCAGTGGCGTGAGTGTCAGCCACCTGGGACGGAGTGAATTTTTCTCCCCTTTATTTATAGACTAAAATATAAAGTAATTCCAAAGAACGTTTAGACAAGATCATTCAAATTTGTCGTATATCCTACAGATTACAAATAAAAAAAGTCATGAAATGAAATGGGTATATATTTACAAGATATTATTATTTATTGTGAAATTTTGCCGCCACCTAAAAGTACTCCCCTCACCTCCCACAGCCCCACTACACCACACTACTGGGAAATACTTCTCTCTGCGGGTAATCTTAGAAGAAAAAGATGTTCTGCTAGTCTAGCAGTCACTTAATCTCCCATTTTAAAGAGGTCATGATGGTTTTCACACTAATCTGCTTAGCCTTGCAAAAGTAAAGTGATCTATGCTACTGTAAAGGTCAGACCGAGAACGAGTTTTCCCTGCTAGTTACAAAACTACACGTAGTATAAACATTAACTTTTATATTTTGGAGGGAAACTGCATTGGGTCACTTGCCAGCGGTACTGCATTGCGGTACCTCATCCTCAGAGGAAGAGGAAAACCTGCAGGACATTTTACCCTGGAAGATACAGAAGAAGCAAAGGACCATGAAGACCCATACCGCATATAATAGTTTTGTTAGAAGTATACTTGCCAGTAACACGAATATGGGGAATGAAAAGATTTGATAAACAGAACAATGGAAAATAAGTACAGTAGAACCCCTCCTAAACCGCTCTGTATATAGAACAGGGATAAAAAAAAATAATAAACTGATGTGCCTTTCACCCGAAAAGTAGATAGATGAAAAAATAATATTGGTCACAAATAACCAAAGGTTCTGCAAGATATCTTGAATAGTTTCATATTTGCAATGACTTATATAGACTGAAATGGGTGAAAAACCTAGAATTTAACACACAAACAGAAGAATTCATGCAAAGTTATAAATGCATTTTTTTTCACAAACCAAATACAACTTAAAATGACTTATAGTACAAGAGGAGAAAAAAGGCAGTTATCTCACCCCATTTTTGATTACTTTAATGAAAACTATGTATAATTACTAGTTAAAATTCATGAGTCTGCCAAGTATAGGTAGGGGGAATAAAAAATGGCGGCTGTTTCTAAGCGATAAAAAAAACTAATTTTTCATTCGGAGCTCAATATCTCAAAAAGCAGGAACAACACAAGAAAGCCTAAGAGAACGTCATTTAAAGTAAGCAAATTTGCTAAAATATGAGCCCTAATTACGTTAAATAGTTTTCGAGATATAGCTTTTTTAAAAAGCAACATTTCATAAAAATGTTGTGTGGGACGTACTGAAAGATCAGTAGTTAGTGAATTTATTTTTAAAAATCTTTATCTCAAAAACCATTTGACGTACAGATGTCTATTAGCTCTAAAATTAAAGCTATTTTATTGAGCTATAAAGTATTTTATGATGTTTATCTTCGTAGGAGTAATAGTTTACATAAAGTTCACTAAAATAAATTGATTTATAGTTAGTAAATTTTCATTTGCCAAATTTATCTTCATATGTGAATATCATAAAAACTACAACTCCTACGAAGATAAGCATAATTAACTACTTTATAGTAAGTTAAATTTCCTTTATTTTGAGTGTTGGCAGACATATGTGTGCCTTATGAATCTAGAGATATATTTTTTCAAACATCCCACATTTTATACGAACAACTATAAATTAACATTTTGTGAGTTTATTTTGTCAAATATCATAAAAACTACTATTCCTACAAAGATAAACATAATTAACTACTTTGTAGTAAATTTAACTAGTTTTAATTTCAGCGCTCGCAAACATCTGTACGTCCAATGATTTCTGAAATGAAGTTTTTCATAAATCAAACTTATTGTCCCAACAACTAAATCAATTTATTTTAGTGAATAGTATGAAAACTACCATTCCTACGAAGGTAAAGATCATAAACTTATTTATAGTCCATTAAACTAGATTTAATTTGAGTGCTAATAGACATCTCTACGTCTCATAGTTCCTGAGATTTAGATTTCTCAATATATTTATAATTAGATAACTACTAATCTTTCAGAACATTTTTAAGAAATATTGCTTTTTAAAAAGCAACTCGAGAACTATTGTACGTAAATAGCTCTTTTAGGGCTAATATTTCGGCAAATTTACTCTTCTTCAAATAATGTTCTCTTAGATTTTCTAGTGTTGTTGGTAGTTTTTATGATATAGAGCTCCGAATGAAAAATTTATGTTTTTTTAAGGTTTTGAAACAGCCGCCATTTTGTATTCTCCTATACTTGGCAGACTCATGAATTTTGACTAGTAATTATACATAGTTTTCATTAAAGTAATCAAAAATCGGGGTGAGGTAACTGCCTTTTTTTATTCTCGGCTCTTGTACTATTAGTACTCAATAGGATCTAGGTTCAACTCTGGTCTCCTTTTCAAAGCGAACAAATTTTTCGTTCTCTACAAAATATTTACTAGTGGCTGAAGGTCCATTATTAAAGAAAAATATAGTAAATTAGTTTAACAATTTTTTGTCAGATACTAGATAGAAAAATAAAAAAAAGTTAACCTGTGATCATATTTTTATCCTTTAATTATATTCCACCAATGTTATTAGATCTTTCCGCGGAAGAAACTTGAGTTGAATGTAAAACATGCTCACTCAATATACCACAACAGTAGCAGCGGTAATACTCAAAGGGATGCTACACATCTCACCGTGTGCGGGGTCTCTTTCAATGCACTACTCACGACTATCAATTTATGAATAATGAATACAAAGTAATGACCTCCCCCCACCCTCTTCCATCGCACATGGTCCGAATAAGCAAACGTTACACATGTTTAATGTCTAATGTTTGTTTCTCCAGATTTTTAGCATTTCGACAATGTCGTTTTTGAAATACGCTTAAATGAATGAGGAATTATGGTTACTGCGGACTAAGTATTGAAAATATTAAAAAAAGGGAGTACAATGCTTTATTTATTTTTTAAAAATGTTGTTGGGGGACTATTTAGGACCTGTGGTGGGAATAGCCAAGATTTATTCCCATGGCTACCGCAAAATAAATATTGACTGATCCAAGTGGGAATCGAACCCATCCCGTTCTCAATCAAGCATTCTGGCGTCGTTTTCCTAAAGAACTCAGCAATCACATCCAAATATAGTAATATGAAATCTGCTTCTAATAGGGAACCTATCGGATTCTGTCCATAGATTCGGCTCCCAAGGGATTTTCGAAGGGAATTAGTTATTCCTCTAGATAATTAGGACCTGTGAAGGAAATGTTTTATTTGTATATGCTATAGGCCTATTTCGCCTAGAAGATTCCGAATTTGATTTTGTTTTGAAACATTTTTGTGAGATTCCTTGCATCAATTACTATGAATGATGAGTGGGGGCATCTTTACTGTATTGCCTGATTGTAATGAATTACTTACTTCATCGACGCTATAGAATGATAATTTTGTTTCTTCTAATTCAGACCCATAGTAACATAATTTTCCGAATCTGACGTTATTGAAAAATGGAACTACTCTTCCTTTTCCCCTTCACTTTCTTCTCTTGTAATTGCATTTTATTTAGTTATTTATTCAACGTGATTTACAACTGTACAAATAATAAATACAATAAGTAAATATGTTGTATGTTTCATATACACTTGAAAATCTTGGAAAGAAACCACTCATTGGTGGTACTTCAAGCATTAATCTAAATTAGAAGGTCTTCTTCTTCAGACGCCTCGGAGAATTATCAGGGATTGTTAAGGATGAGAGATTAAGAATTAATGGGTTAGGAATTTGGAATGAAAAGACGCATATCTGTTTTGGGCCAAATCTGCAACGAATGAGATGTTAAGGTCTTTGTGGATGAGTTTGTTTGTAACGTAATAACGAGCATCAAGGATTTTGTAATTCTAAAAATCAAAATTGCATTCCTATGAAAAAAAAACCCTGTTTTCATATCCTTGAAGTCTTAGATTAGTAATGGAGGAATGTGTTTGTTCTAAATAGAATTCCTTAATACAAAGGTTTTATTGCACGACTTCTTAATTATCTCTTAAAATTAATTTTCTTAAAATAAAACTAATAAATATAATCAATCAAATAATAAATCTCTGACACATTTATCTATCTTTTTTACAAAAATCTTAATACTAACTTTTATTTGCCATCGATCTTTCGGCATTAACTTATAATCTTGGGAATATGAAAATATCGGTACTCTCCAGAGGCACTAAGTGATAATGCCATATTTGAGGGAAACGTATTGGTAACGGCAGCTTGATTCTTGATTTTACTTGCGATAATATCTTCAATTGTTCCTACAAGATTCACATAGTTGATAATGTTGTTATCTCTTTTTAGCTACTATTGTGGTATATGTATACTGAGAAAAATATTATTCAATTAAAATAATGCTGTTTTACCTATTATCGAAAAGGGCCAATAAAATTACTAAAAACAATTAATAATTGTTTTTCAAATTACTTCTTACGGCGAAGATGAAAGAAAACATTTATAAAGCGAACCGACACGTGAGAAACGACACGCCTGTATAATGTCTGGCGCCAAGAAGGTGTAAACCGTTCAGGTAAAGATAACAGTTCTAAGGGTCACTTTCCAAATTATTTCCCTAACTCTTGAATGAAATTTTATTACTTTATAAATTTAAATCTGTATCTCTACAACGCATGAAGGGTACGGGGTTCAGTACTTTGTAAAGAAGTACTGTTACTAGACCAATGGTTGCGCAAGGAGGTGATTTGGTCAGAGTCATGCTAAACCGCCAGATTTATACACAATTAAGGGTACCCAATTTAAGAGGCTGAGTGGACCCCAGGAGGGCTCCAGAAGCCACAGGAGTTGACTCACGGCTACAGAGGTACAGAAAACAATTTTCTGCCCAGCCACATCCAACTCGGGTCCTCGGAGTTAGTAGCCACGCGCTTTACCCCATGGCTACTGCGCTCCTTATTACTTTATAGAATAACGTAATTTATATAACTGGGTTTATTAATACAGGTTTAGTCACTAAAGAAATTGAAGACAAATATTTACTTAAATTCCTAAACAGAAATGAACAGAAACGCCATCCATATCTTAGGTAGAAATTTTGATACTTAGAAAAATTAAAAATGAAATGTAGAATAAAAACTTAATGATCGAAACCATATTTTTTTAAAACTCTAATAGCTTAGACTAGTAAAAAATATCTACTACACACATAATTCTAATACAAAAAGCATGTCTTTAGACAGGTATAATAATTTGTTGTAATACAGGTTTCAAAATGTTTGATGTGAGGCGTGATGATGCAGAAGGGGATTGGTCGAAATTGGAAAGTTATTGGAAACACTATAAAAAATATTAATTCAAGAATCCATCTCGTTCTGAAAAGGATTCCTAATCCCTTAATGTTAATTTATGTTCAAAGTTTGCTTTTATCTTTAGAAGACAATAAATCCCTGAATTAGGCATATTTTTAGGGGTACCGAAATAATTTCGAACTAGGATTTATCCCTTTTTGCATCTCCATGTCATATATATTTTTTCATAAAAAAACGCTTTTGCTAACCTCATAAAAATAGCTAAAGCTATTTAAGGATGATTTATAATTGAACAGAAGAACCATTCATCATCAAAACATATAAGATTAAAAATAATTTTAATTTAAAAAAATATAATATCCATTTTCTCTTAAAATATAAGTACTATAAATAAAAGAAATGTTTATTTAATAAAAAATTAAGTCCAAACTAGGTATATATTTTCATAATTTTTTTCAAATTATTTATAATTGATTTGAAAGAACTATTTTATTCAAAGGTTATTAGAAATTAAAAAAAATAGACAATAAAAGAATTAATTATTTATTATATCACTTGATGAAAAACGCTTAATATGCGGCCATAACTGCTTTGGGGACTCAATCCAATGCAAAACTTTTTTATTGTATCTTCACAAATACGTGTCCTATTAATATGGGATTATTATTTTCTTTTGTATTATTCTGCTTTATACATAACTTAAAAAAAAAATTGTAATTCTTAATTTGAAGTTAAGAATTCGTTTGAAAAAAAAAGTTTATTACTGCCATAATGAAAGCTTGTTAATAACGAGGCTTCTAATGAGTGGGGCTACATAAAACCATTTAATGGCCTTTGGTAGCTCATGTAAAACTACTAAATAAGTATACTAAAAGTGTCCTAGCACATCTTTTTTAATCAATTATTGCTGACGACTCATTTATGCACCTCAAGCATTTCGTGAGAAGAATCTTTGATTAATGGCTTAATACCGAAAATGAAAAAGTGAGCAAGGCATTTTTCTCTTCTTTTCTTTTTTTAAAAGGTATAGACAAACTTTTAAATCTATGTTTGCTGAATAGAATATTAAATAATTAATAATTTACCCTTATTATTTTATTTTCACACACAGATATATGAAATATCACTTTCCTGTTCCGGCCCGAATATCCCATGATAGCAGCTTGCCTTATTTTACGTTGAAAACTTACGTAATTTACGAGTAAAACAACTTTAAAAAATAAGTAATAAATAATAAAACAGCAAGGAATCGGGGTAGAACCGTCCGCTTAGCCCTCCAGGAATTCTTATCTTATCTTGAAATCATTCACTAATAACAAGCATTGGGGGATGGGACAATCTCAAGTAGATCATAACACCAAAAATAATGAGAACGAATGTCATATCCGTGTTTCACCACCAAGATTCTATTACAGCTTCTTCTTCTTCCTTGTTGTCACAGCCCGATGTAAAGTTTTTCCTAGGTGTTGTACCGCAGCTCTCCAGTTTCTTATTCCAAGCAGTATTCTGGCCTCCTACGTCACACAATCCTTCCATCTAAGTTTTGAAGAACCTCTCGTTTTGGAGTTTCATCAATAATCAATCATCCACGAACTCAAGTTACTGTACGCGTTAAATAAATCTCGTTGCACCTGTTTGAAAGCCAGAATCTCTAATAACTTTTTCAAGAGTTAAGCTAAATAGCAAACATGCCACTGCGTCTCATCCCCTAAGCTCTTTATTCGTGAAGAGCTTACTGGAAATCTCTGTTTGAATTTTGATGGAACATTTGACATCCTCCAGAGAATCACGAAAAGTCATAAAGTTTGGGTCTCTTTGTGCTATTATAAGCCGATGTATTATCATTCTGTATTCGGAAGCATTTTCCAAAAAGTATCGTAAGGCTGAAGATCAGGTCAGTTGTTGATTTAATTCTCCAAAAGCCAGTTTGATATTTCCCAATTTCTCTGTCAGCAAAAAGGAGTTCAGTGGACAGTGCTTTGTATGCGCATTCGAGGGGCACCTCTACAGTTCCTGCAAACAAGAATATCTTGTGCTGAAGCCTTGCCCCGAATAGATGATGCCTTTCTTTCATTGATCTATGACCTCCTTTCGATCCATGTAGAAAGGATTAGTTCATATAATTCTTTATGAAAGAATTTAACATTTCTTTAAAAGTTCTGCAAAGATGCTATATTCCCGTAGTTCTTTATTATTCTTCCACAACATTCTCAAATTCTGGATTCGATGACGTCATCATCGGAGATAGGAACATCTGCATTGCCCGACTCATTTCTTCTGCATCTTGATTGTAGTACCGCACCCATCTGTCCAATATACCATTCTTCCCGGTAAGAAGAGTTCCGTCTTCACTTCTGCAAGCGTATTTTAAATAGAGCTCAACTACATTAAGTCTTCTGTAGAAGCTTCTAGTAAGATGCGATCCTTACTTATAATATACTTATAATCTTTAGTTTCTAGAAGAGTCTTTTCCAATTCTGACTGGTATCTTTGTATCAGTATACAATATATACAAGTAAAAAGTTCTTTGAAGTTCAGGGTACACTATTTCTGTCGAATCTTGGCTCTCTCATACCTCGTATTGGCTAGTCTTCCACGTATTTTGAAATAATAAGGTAATTTTCACTATCAATATTTGCACCTTTTCCACTATCGATATTTGCACCTCTATACGTTCGCGAGCTTATCAAGTTAGGTTTCTGGTGGCTGCTAACGATGACACGGTCTTTCTAATTGACCGTAGTATTATTCGGCGATCTCCAAGTTCCTTTGAGGATATTCTTATTGGGGAATAAAGTTGTTTCTATTAATAAATTTTACGATAAAGAGACAGCGATCCTACGATAACATCTTGTCTTATCTATCGATCTATACAGTAACTCCTACTAAACCTAAAAATACCTAGTTTTGGCAAGAGTTAAAATGTCGCTCCATTAAGTTATTTAATTGGCTAATAGCTAATTGATAGTTGGCTTATTGACAATAAATTTGAAAAATGTCAAACCTCAATAACACATTCCTTTCAGTAATAAATATAATCACCAAAATTCATAAAAATAAATTAAAAAAAAAATCACAAAATATCTTTTTAACAAATAAATAAACAAGAAATACAATATTAATTTATTTTCTAGGTGTAGGAAAAGTACCACAGAAAAGTTTATGTGTTTCATCAAAATGAATCAAAACTCTATACATGGAATCAAAACTTTATCAGAGTCAACTTTTAAATGGATAATCAAAATGTATCAAACTAAATGTATAGTGTTCATCAAAGTACAGAATAGTGTTATAGTTCAACCCCCTAGGTCAAGTTAAACTCATAAGAGGCAGTTCTCTTCCAGATTTCGAAGTGTGCACATCGCGGTCTGTTCTTGTGATCTCGGATAACAATTGTGCTACTGTTCTGTGTAAGTTCGGTTCCTAGAAGAGAGTGAAGCTTCCTGTCGGATCGAACTTCAGTCAGATCAGCAAAATAATGTTTTATTACATTTTCCTATCAGA
>NW_027111312.1:356099-383098 GCF_000696795.3 Halyomorpha halys | reverse complement strand
ATTACATATAATTCTTAAATTTTGTATCACAGAATAATGTAGCAAAATGTAAAAAGTATTACATAAAGAGGAAATAAAGAAAATAGGGACAGTATTATGATTCTGAAACCAAGGTAGAAGGATTGCTTGAGTTTCGTCATCAGGTGTCCATCGCGATTTTCTTTTTTCACCTTGCAGTACCTTGAGGTGAAAATAACAAAGAGGTGGGGACGCTCTTCAAGTCGCGAAATGAGAAATGAAATGTTTTTATTCTAGATACAAGCGAGGAGGTGATAGCGAACCTGGTGACGAAGGCCTGAAGCAGTTCTGTAAATAGAACAAGGTTTTATTTCCTTACTTGGAGTTGTTTTTCCGGTAAGCGAGAAAGGGGCGTTCCCGTTAGTCTTCCCCTCCGGTCCCCTAGCCACTGCCCGCTCTTGTGTCTATTTCAGTCCAATTATATAATTAAAACTTCTTTCAAGTCAGCATAATGGTTTTTAAATATTGCTCTATTATAAGGAAAATATGTCAGTTAATATAAATACAAGAAGAAACTCGTAGAGATAAAGATCAAGAGACATCGTCACATTCATTCTAGGTGTCCATATGTCCAGCCAAGGGGCAGGCAATAGGATAACAGTTGATGGATGGGAGAACGAAAATTGATACCCTCCAGAGGATCGATAGATTCCTCATCAGATATATTACTTTTTTTTATACCCAGAACTCGATTATTTTTTAAACTCATCTTTTTTAATATCACTGCTCCTATATTATACATGATGTAACACATACGTGTAGCATCTTAGAGAAATATTTAAAATTGTGACAGACTATTTTACTTATTCGAATGTATTTCCTTTTTTCCATTTAAATTGTCTGTTAAAAATGTACAGATTATGTACCAATCATGTAGCTGACCAACAAGTATGCTGGAAGGAAGCAAAAGGAACAATGGAGGTATAGAAATAAAAGAAGAGAGAAACGGACGTAGTTGTAAGACGTTGAGTTAAAGAATGGGTTAAAAGAGATCAAAGAATGTGATACGTCACATTTGGAGAGGTATTGCATTGCAGAAAATGTGGGCCAAAAGGAATTCGAAATGAGGCAATTCAGAGGAGGGTAAGATATCAAGGAATCGAAACCTCAGGTGGTTTTGACAAATAGACTTATACCGACCTATACAGAGGGAGGAATTCTATTTGTGAAGGAATAATCTGGTGAAAAAATTAAATAAAAAGAAGAAATAAGAAGAATATAAGAAAACATAAATGCGATGTGTTCAGTCCACGGGAGTATCATTTTTTAATTGTTATATCGCTGGAATGTATATTCATAAGAACTCCATATGCCACTATGATATCCACTTAACCCCAGCACCACCTAGAGAATAAGCGGAGAATCAGAAGCCAAGATAGCGAACGCCGGACTGGTCGCGTGCTGTTAAATGTTAAGATGGTCTTCTTTTTGGTACCACAGCCAACTAGTGATGTCTGGCTAAGAAGTCCGCACCGATCGTGGTTTAGTGCAGAGAATGGCCACTTTTCTCCGTTCAGCAGCAGCGGCACACCATCCATCAGGTGACCCATAACATATTGGGCAGAAAGCAAGTACTCAGTCACAAGTAAGAACTTTTCAACAAACACAAATGGCGACCCTCAGCACAGCATATTCACATCTCAGCAATAGACCAATTTTTCCCCCATATCTAAATTCTTACTTACCTAACTAACATAATTGTATTATTTTCGGCCTCCCCCTTTCACCAATTATTTGTTTTATCTCAAGTTCGCTTGGTCTCTAACTAAACCCCTTCTGATATCTTAAAACCTAGACTTGGATCTAATTGCTTCAGAGCTTAAAATTTGAGGAAGGTCCAGTCAAAATACGATGATATGGTAAAATTTTGGGCAAAATACTGCAGGAATGCGACAAGACAATCTGTAAGGATTGAGAATATACATGACAGGTGGCCAAGAAGCCCGATAAATCGGAGGGGATAAAGGTGCTTTACCTAAAGCATTGCGTTAGCTAGGTTTGCGACCACGGCGACCACAATAGTTTGTATAAGGATATACTACTTAGTCATTAATTCAGTCAGTGATGGCAAAACAATCACATCATGGATACATTAATTTTATATTTACATAGGTTTATTTAATAAAAGAAAACATTAATATCGGTTTTTGAACATTGGTGTCTCATCGAAATCCATTTTTTTTCAGATATTGCTTTTTTCATGTCCTCTCAAAGAAATAGTAGCATTAGAAAATTTATAATATATATATATATATATATATATATGTACTTTAGCAATACTTCAAATAATTAAAACTCTCAGACACTAGAAACTAAGAATATTTATATATAAGAAAAAATAAAAATTAGAAATTTTCCTTAATTCGATCTAATGAAAATATCAATGTCTGTTTACCACCCCAAGAATACTAAACCTAAGAGAATTGATGAATCGTTGAATTTAATGTGTGGAAGTTGAATAAATCATTGCGTTTGAAAATAATGATAAATTAACATAAACATTAAATTTAAAATGTAAATTAGTGTTCATCATTGAGCTTATAAATTATTCGAAAAATATAAGAATAATAATGTAAAAATAAGTCGTCTGAATTTTTTAAGAAGAATAAAATCTTTAAAAAAAAAAATGATAAAATCAAACCAATTGACCAATTGTTTAATCATTATTCAAAATAATATATACAGGAATTATAATATAATTATTTTTTTTAAAAAATCTCTGTTTACAACAGTCAGGCAGAAGAATGAAGTAACTTGATATTTTTTTTAGCTTGAATTCAACTCTTTGTAAGTTAGTATATTATAAATAGCTATACCTCATTTTTTTTCAATTTTAAACTATAAATTAAATAAATAAAAAATAATAAAATGAATAAATATTGGAATATAATGTGAGAAATTCAATTTAAGCATTAAATTTTATGCAACAAAAATCATTTAAACATCAGAGTTTTAATCATTCGAAAATTATTCAAATAGCTACCGAGTTTTGGCAGAATTTTAAGCTACGGAACAAAAGATGCAAATGTACGAAAATCCGGTCTCTAAAAATGACAGCATATATCTTCAAAAAGTTGTATCCATAAATCGTACTTGCAGTTTTGAGGGCCTCTTTTAGAAACTTCTGGGACTATTTAAGAACTTATCCATACGATTTGCATATCACGACAGTAAAAAGGGTGCTATAGGTGTAGTGGTAAGGTGGAGGGCTACCAGCTGTATTAATTATCTGCCAAGCTACACGCTTCCACTATCACTAAGGAAATCCTTTAGAATGTAAACACGGCAGAACATCTTTATGCAAATGCTCTATCACTGAAGGAGGTCTCTTCCATATATTATGAAAAATGACAACTTGCATTGGACGTGAGTGTGTTTTTTAGGAATACATTTTCACGCTGTACCTTATGAAGATTCGGGGATCATTCATCAAATTTTTCGCTTTCTCTTTATTTGGAAACAAATATTATCTCAAATAAGGACTATAAAATGTTATCATACAACATATTTGACTTTCGACATATTCTTCGCTTTCTTTAGCGTATGTTATAATAGCAACTAGTTATTGCAGAAAACTGGAAACAACTTACGCCTTGGTTTAAAAGAATGGGAAACAATGTCTGGGTTGTATAACTGAATTATATATATTTCTTATAAGTCTCATAAATTTTGAATAATTCTCTCTTCTATTAACATTAGGAGAATATAGGTCAGCAAAGCAACGATAACGAATAATCAATACTATTTTACCCCTAATAGAATTCTGGCATTAGATATATTTCCTTCTTCCCTTTAATTCATTCGAAATATAAGCGATATCATGTCCATAGTCATAAACTATGTAATATTATCAAGATTAAAAAGTCTATTCTAAACATACGATTGGCAAAGCTGCATACTTTATAATAACTATCTTTAAGTAACAGTTTATGTAATAAGTAATTGCACTATCACACTGGAAAATCTTGCTACAATTTTACAATTATGATTCAGTAAACCTTTATAAAGATAGAATTATACCCACAGAGCCCTGATTGCTGGGACCTACATGAACTGATGTTTTAAGCAGACTAAGAATTTTTAATCTGTGCCTCTATCTCCATTTATCACAAACATTTCAATGGACGGCTTTCAATGTTTCCAAGTATTTTGCATATAATATAATCAACAAAATCCATGTACTCCATCTGGTAATAACAGGTCGTGGAGGTCATTTTTTCCCCATTATTAATTAATTCATCGATATCTGAAAATAGGAACCGAACTGTTTGTGCAATCCAACTGCATCCATGCACAACACATGTCACATGGTCATTCAGCTATAAAATAACTTGAGATGTTTCCCAGCTTTTATCATAAGAGTAACTAACAAGAAAACCCGGATTTCTGTTCTGATTTCCAAGATACAATTTTCACACCATCATTGACTTGATTTTGGACACATAAATCAACTGATGGTTTCATAACTTAATTTTTTATCAATACCTTACAAGGAATAGGATATAGCTTCGTTGGCTCATGTTTATTTAACACGCCGACTAGTAAATAAGCCACATATAAACCACAACAATCACTTTAGCCGACGTGTATAAATAATTGTTGACTTGATGGTCGATCTATGATTTTCATTCGCTTGTAATATTTTTAGAACAGTAGTTGCAATCTACGACTTTTCCATCTGCAGTACTGCTACTGGTATTTGGTGGGGGGAACAAATCCGGCAAGTGGGCCTACTGGTCCTTTTTGCCAACCCCTGGCGGCTACCTAGGTTGCCGCCGCGTACTAACCAAGGTGGGAGTGTCAAGATTCATTCTTTGGGACCGCCGAAAAATGAATGTTTAATTGCCCCAGGTGGTAATCGAACCCACACCGTTCCGAACCGAGAGCACTTAGACCTGTGCCCCAACCCGCACGGCCTTCACGTCCCTTCCATCAGTAATAAAAACTTTTTTACCTTTTGTGTTATACGCCCCAATCCGAGATTTAAATTCTCAATAAAGGAAACACTTTAACATTTTTTTTTATTTCTCTATCATTTATTTTGTATAATTCATAACTATACAATATTATATTTGATCTTCTACTTGTATCAATCAACTATTATCAACTTAATTTATTGTTATACATGTTGCCAAGTTTGTTGGAAATATGGATAATTAAGGTAATATAATATTGCTTAGAATTAAGGTTGTCATCTCGTTTTGTTTTTCAGGCCCTCATCGTCAGGCTCGTCAATATAGGAGATTTGTTATATTGAGAAAGTGAAGCTCTTAATTACTACTATGAGATCTTATCACCTTTCACACAGCATTGAAGGTCAACCTTTACTTGTGAAAGTATATTTTACAATTTGAATATTCACCTTACACTAAGTTGCTCAGTGTAAGTCGACCATGACTAATGAACCTTCCAGAAACATCAACTATCACTGCAACATAAATTATTCGTAATAATGTTTCATTTTTAGTATTAAATACAATTTATCATTTACTAAAAAAAAATTAATGAATTTGAAGATTTTTTAATTCGATTGTTTTGAATAAAACCAAACTGCCATCTCTTGTATTTTGTATTTATTTTACATCTGACATTTATTTTTTGACAAACAAACTGATCGCAGTGTAAATGATGTATTTAGTTAATCTTAAACTTGCGAATTTTCTTTTGAACTACTTAATTGAAGCAGAAAATTTTCAGGAATTTTGCAGCCGAAGGAGAACTACTTAAGTGACCTGATAAAAAATACAGAATCGTTGATCCTTTACTTCAAATTCAGGACCCCTTTACTTTAAATTAAAATTCCTAAGGGATATTGATTTATCGCATTTCAGCAATTGGTTGTAGACTGTATTTCAAATGAAAATATTTTTCGTAAAAGGTAGACGAATTTCTAAATGTTCATGATAAACAAATTTTAAATTTTTGAAACAATTTTTTGAAATTTTTTTTTTTTTACAAATCTAATTATTGTGACTGCAGATGATCTAAACTCCGAATTAAATTATAATTTATACATATACGTTAAGTAACTTAATTGAATCGGAGAGAAGTAGAAGGAGAAATATATATTTTTAAACTAATTTTCGGCCATATTCCTTCCTTATTATAAGAGTGTTTGAAAATTATTTCACACAATTGTGGTCCTATCCGATGAAACGAGAAGTTCCAGAAGCCACACATCGTTATCCTTATTATATTTCAATCGGGTCTCTGTGTACAGCCTCTTCAAATATAATCTAAATAAGTTTGGTTCAGAAGAAAAATACATAAAATATTGAAATACATTCAATATTTCAACTTCTACACAATAGAAGCATATGTGATCATAAAATAGTTATAAATATGTAGAAAATCAAAATTATTTCGTTAGCAATAGTAAAAATCATTACACACTTTTTGAATGGTTATTTTTATTAATTTTAAATGATAACTTTAAATCTTATAATGAACAACGGTTTATACTCTAAAACTACAAGCCATAAAAAAATTCATAGCGTTGAAAATTGTTATTTTAGTTTTCAATGATGTGAAAAACTATCGTTATGATATCCTACCATATTTAACCTATCATGAGACCGAGGTACTAAAGGAGACGCGGACGCTTCATATGAAATATTAATTTTTTTTTAATTATTTATTTAATGTAATTTACAACTGTACAAAATAATACAATAGGTAAATATGTAGTATGTTTTCATATGAAAGAATTCATCTTCCTGTTCGGAAGGCTGTTCACCTTTGGTAATTCACAGAAATAATTAATATACTAATTAAAAATACTATTTTATTTAATATTTTATTTTTTTTTAATTAAAATTAATGAGAAGTATATTTCTTGATTTTTGATTGGCAGAATCATGAATTACTTCTTCAAAGTCTATGCTTTGAAGTATACCAGATTCAGTCAAATTAGGCCATAAACTGCTTAAGTTATCTTAAAGCAATTTTGCCTAGCAATTCATCCTTAATTTATTGATGGCAGGAGTCCACTATGCATCACGGGACCCTATGATAAAGATGGCACAGATACTGTGTATCATATATGAAATATCCGGGTAACATAATTTTTTTCATTAAATTATTGCGACTAGAAATAAGTGAAAGTTCTGAGAAACAAAAAACATTTTATCGTAATTCTGGCCTATAAAAAGTGAGCAGATTTATTGATCGATTCTCATCATTTAGTAAAAAAAACGTCTATGTATTATATAAAGTTGATGAATTTGTAAAAAGAATTCTGAGATAGGCTATGAGAAATAATTTATAAACTAATTAGGTTTAGTTGGAATATTTATTTTATTTATTTAAATCAAAATAATTTGTGATTAGCAGCCTTATTTTTTTTAATAATGAGATAATTAAAATTTTAAAAACGAATACTTCAAAGTGAAGCATACATTTAAATAAGGACTATAAGATTATTTTATTACCTTTCAGCCTTGTAATATGCCCAACGTATATCAAAAGTTTAAGTTTTAATTTCAATTCATCTCCCTATATTCTCATTTGGTTTGTGTTTATGTTTACTCATCTCATTATGCTTTATATAACGTCGTATGAAATTCAACAAAAAATTTAGAAATTAATGAAGGTGTCCGGTACTCGCAGTTGAGAAACATAGCCACTGTCCCTGACACTAAAGCACGACGGCATAAGCATCATTAGTATCCTGTTCACTAAAGTTTACACAAACTGTAAAGATAAAGTAAAATTACTCAATTACTATTCTTAAGTTACTGTACCTACATAGAGTATATAGAAGTCAAGCTTCTAGAGCTTTATTCTATCACACAATCACTTCGTTCACCCGATCACGGGCTCTACTAGATTACAATTAAATTGCAGGAAGGGGGGGAGGGATGGCGGTGCCATAATCCTACTCTACTTCAACGCAGTAGTGAAGCCAAAAAGGCCACTCCCTTGGAGCTTATGGGTTTTTTTTTTTTGGTTTTTTTGGCTCACGTCCTCCATTGAGGACCTATACAGTCCCAGAGTGGGAATTTCAAGGTAAATTTCTCGGGGCCGCCGCGAAATAAATATTGACCAGGCCAGGTAAGAATCAAACCCACAACCTTCTGAACCTAGCACTCTGGAACTCTCGCCCCAGCCCGCTCAGCTATCAAGTCCTCCAGGGGCTTAGGTTTACTTTGGGGTTAATAGGAATGTCCGCCATTGTGATCTAAACTAAAACAGAGATTGGCTGGTTCTCTTCCCCTGCTCCTCTGCCACGCCCCCGGTCCATCATTAGGTCCACCTATTAGGTTTCACTTTTCCTGTCAGCTTGCCCCTACACTATAATCCTACTTCCAAGTCCAATTAATATTGAACCTATTGTCCTATTTATTGCAAAATAAAATATTATTTTATTTTTGTGCAAATCGGTGATTTTCTCAAGATTGCGGGTGACAATTTAATGACACTAAAAGTGTTTTCTCCAGCTATAAATAACAACAAGAAGTTTAATCCAATTTTTTTTAGCCATATGAGCATAATAGTTTTATTTAACAAGGTGAATGGCATGTAGATATGACTTCAAACTATCTAAAAAACGGGAAACAGAGAGATAAAAATTTAGTTATATCGTTTTATTAAAAATAAGAAAGGATCGAATATATGCCTGAAAATGTATCTTTACATCATATAATTAAATAATGATAAAATAAGTTGTTAATCTTTTCGTTTGGTTCAGATTATATCCAACGGAAGACAAATGTTAAACGCAGAATTGTGTTGATGTTAGCTGAAGACTCAGTTTCAATACAAATTCATTTTTATCAGGATGATTCTTTCTAGTGAGTTGAAAACTTGAATAACCAAACTATGCTTATACCCAATTAATGTGTATTGGTGATGGCCGAATATCCTTTTTTTTTTTTTTTTATTAGTATAAGTGTTTCGACCACTCGGGCCATTTACACTTGATTTACAAATTCGATTACAATTTGTACTCGCTTCGGCGGTACATATACTAAAATTGGAGCCGAATATCCTTAGAATCGATAATGCAGGCACGCCAAATGATATTTACATATGCTAAACTACGGCGTTCATGATCTCAGAGTTTTACACAAAGATCAAAACAAAGAAATCCAACCAACCTCAGAATATAAAAGAAGCAAATCACAAAAAAAAAACACAGCTTTAATGAAAGCAATGTTAACACTCTTAAGTTCTGAAAAACGGGTTTCATCTGGTGCATGATAACTCACAAAGATTCACTGAAATTAAATGCTGATTTACCCATAGATAAATGAAATATACATATATTTTTTAAAAAAATGATGGTGAAATAATTCACTCCAGCTATTCACTTAATAATGCTTATCGAAAGATTTTAAAGCTTTCTTGGTACAGATAAAATCTGTTTCTTTATACTGTATCACACTCACCTGCTAATTTAAGGACTGATATCTCAGTTCCGAACAACCGGACAGGATTTCTTGATGCAAGTATGGTACTATCAAGAAGAGGAGAGGAGAAGGGGACAGTAAAGTCATATTTTAATTTATTCCTTAAAAGGTAAAGAGCGGATGATGGAACAGGTGGCTGGAGGCGGGGAGAGACTGTAAAGGGCACAAACCGGTTCCCGTAGGACCGCCGAGGGCAGCTATATGGGCGCCCGGTCACCTGTCCCACTCGGGAACGTCATAACGTTGTCTCAGGAGGCTCATAAATCATCCTCAATGCTTATGCAAAACCGGTCTAAGACGAGAAATCAACTCTATGTAATGCTCATATAGCGCAATTTATCATAAAGATACTTCACAACTATTAACTAAAGCGCATAAATAAACCAGGCTTCCATCTCAACAGAAGCAATGCCTACAAATACCAATGTGTACCATCACTTGATGATGTTGAAAAATATTGTGATTCGCCTGACATGTCTTTTACGCTTATTAAAGGAAACCAAGAAAACAAATGTTTGGAATTTAGGTACGGTTTAATGTTGAAATTTATTATGTGATCAATAAATTTCATAAAGAAAATTTAAATAATTTATCAAATTAAGACTCAGACAAGTACTAGTTTGTATCTAAGTTGAGTTCTGCATACGGATGCAATGCATTCCCTTGGACTAGCATTTAGAAGCGAGTTATTAAAACTTTATCAGTTTTTAGAACTGAAAATAAACAAACATATTATAACATGAATTGAGAGGCGTCCTGATACGTCTTAATAAATACACATAATATGTCTATTGGTAATTGTTAATTCCTTTAAACTGTTTTAATGGGTTTTTTTATAAAGTCGACATTTTGAAATGTTTTAGAACAAAACTACAGAAAGCATTCGAAATTCTAAGAGGAAAAAAGTGTGATCTGACTAATATTAAGGGTATAGTCAAAACCATTTTAACTGACCGCACGCCGAAGATCTGTGGCAGATGTGAATTGAGATTTCATCAAATTTCCTGATTTTTCACTGTTGACCAGATTCAGGTGTGAAATGAGCATTCGAGTTGATAAAAGTGAATTATTTAATTATATTATTTCAATGTCTAGAGACAAGGTAATTATTTATTAAATAAATCAAAACTTGTATCCTTTTTTGTCTGAACACTTTTTATTTTTCACCAGTCCATTGGGGGATAAAATATATCAGTACAAAAATGATACAAGAAATAAAGAAAAGGATCCAAATAAAACAGCACTAGTACAGCATACAGCCAAAAATCAACATAATTTTGATTTTGATAACGCCATAATTTTACATAAAGAAAACAATTTGTACAAAAGAAGAAAATACTTGAGTCAATTTATATATCAGAGAACATCAATTACACAGTTAATTTTAAAACAGATACTAGGAATTTAAATCAACATTATGCAGAGATTTTAAGCAAAATAAATTTATAAAAATAAATGGAGAAATTTGTTACTATTTACAATTAAATGTAATGTGGAAATTTGAGAATTAGAATAAATACCAAATTGAGACAAAAATGCAATTAAAATTAATTTTAAAACAAGGATGACCTGTGTGAGTGGGAGGTTATAAATGGTTTGTGTATATGGTAGTGAATTTGTGTGGATAATCTTATATAAGAAGAATTAAATATTTATGATTTTAAATTTTAAAAAAATAGGTAACTAAACTTAAACTTAGGTAAGCTTATTAATAATAAATATGACTCTCTAATAATTGACTTTTTAAATAGGCTTTTAACTTATAATTAATGAATGACCTGGGCAGAATAGCCTGCAATAGTAGCTCTAAATTTAATGTGAGGAAGAAATTATAATTGAAGGTATGTTATATTATTAGTGATAATGTTATTGTTATAAGTGTTAAAAATGAATTTATAATATGAGCCGTTAAATATTTAGATGTCCTTGAGGATGGCTAAAATGGCCGAAACGTTGGACTGGTGAAAAATAAAAAGTATTAAGACAAAAAAGGATACAAGTTTTGATTTATTTAATAGAGAATTATTTAGTACTTTTAGAGATAATAAAATGGGTTTCTAAAGTAGTTACATTAGAAATGTACGAATCTCTAAAAAATGCTGAGCCGACTGATAAAATTCCGAGTGGTATATCGAAAAATAAGTGATTGAAAAAATACAGTTGATTTCAATACGAATCGGTTCATATTAAATTTGTTTATTAAAAAATTTCAAAAGTTCTTTCAACCTCATAACATTTAAACGTCATCACCTGCGATAGTTCTTCCAAAGCTAACATTCTTTCCAGAAACCAACAAACACGTCCGTCTTTTTGTTTAACATCATAATGAGTTCCCACATCCTAAAGGAAGGTAAAGGAGTGTCCTCTCATCTTTCGTGTGCACCAAACCCAAAGGGTCTAGTGGAATTAAACTCCTCATATATTTTACTTTAATGTCTGTTACGTTAAGCAGTTAAAAAGTTTCTTTTTGCGGGTAGAAAAGTAAAACGTGAAAAACATAAATAGTTTCTAAATATTTTTAAATTAATTTAGGAAATAGGTCTTAGTAAGAAGAATGATTATAAGTTTATTCGCTACAAAAAACTTGTTCATCAGGTAATTTGAAACAAACTGTCGTGAAGAGTTTTTTTCATCATGAAGACCTAGTTTCGAATGCAGGGATTATTATACTCAGTCGCATTGCCATTATCGAAAAGCTGCTTAAATAATTATTAAAAACCTTCATATCAAGCACCAGTCAACAAGAATTTCTTATAAGAGGGCCACAAAAAAAGTCAAATTTTTCCTTACATTATTCTGGATTCATTTCTGGATGGAACAGTGCAAACCCAATGCTCTAATGAGAACTGGAAGAAATTTGAAGAATTCCATAGACTACAGAATACGGGAAAGTTTCCTGTTCGTTCTATAACAATTCATTAATTTTTTTCTTCATTTATGAATAAGTTATTATTTTGTTTCGTTTTTTATAATATACAACCATAACAACATGGAATGTCATCTTTTAGGTATCGTAAGTATATTATAACTTTAAATATTTTAAAAATTATTTATATGCAAAAAAAAGTTCATTTAATTTTTTAAACTAGAAAGGGCGATCTTTTAGTTTTGTTTTTTTCTTGAAATCCACTTATCTATCAAATTGTGACTTGATGTAGCCTGACAACACAGTGGAATAACATTATTAATAACTTAGATGAAAAAAAAAAAATACCAATTTACTTTCTCACCGAAAACATTTATTTAAACTGGAAAACCCATTATTGATATATAATTTTATTGGAAGAAGATAGCTGACCGTATGAATTAGATTGTAAGAAGATAGTATTTATTGTTAATAAATAGTTTTCTTCTACTATTTTGATACGCTTATTGACCGACACCCGGACTTTCTTCCTACAATTAATAATTTTAACTAAATAATTCAGATACAACCGCTCAAAATAAATTCATGCAGGCGTTAGTATCTAACCGTTTATGAGAGAAACCCAGTTTTCTTAGCTTTTAGGATTAATTAAGTTATTTATGTATTATATAACTTTACGCCTATTGCTCCATTTAGTACCAGGAACCAAAATCAATATGTACTTTTTTCATCAAATCAATCGGAAAACAAACAATAATAAGATATTAACATACAAAATGCTATGAAATAAGTAAGTATAATCGAGAACTGATTCGAAACTTACGCTATCATCTTTATCATAATTTTTTAATTACATAAATCCGCTATTACTTCAACAAACCGAATCACAATTTTCTAAATGGTATTCTATAGAAACTTGTTTAAGATACTCGTACTTCGCTTTTAAAAAAATACAACAGGAAGGTTAGATATTTAAAAGACATGTAAAATTTGATTACACCTCAAAATACCTTACGGACGCTTTTGCAAATAATATAAAATTAGTTTTTAAAAAGAATATCAATCATTGTTTTGACTGCGAATAAGGAAATCCTTAGCGATAAAATAACAATATAGTCAGGACCGTTACACAACAGAGAAAGAAAGAAGAATCTTTGGTGCATTAATGAACGTTAGGAAACAATTATGTCAATGCTTTGCATACAATAGCAGCTTTGCACAGGGAATAAGCGAAGCTGAGCTCTGGAGATCCAAGTTTCGCAACGACCACATTATAATGTTAGACTCCAGGTATGGCTTACGATTTGCAACAGTGTCACTCCATTATTAGTGTTGGCTGTTCCCTGCAAGGATGAAAGGGAATGAATGTTACTGGTAACTAATGCAATAGCTGGAACAAGGAGGCTGGCTGGTAGAGCCCATTGTGAATGAGGGGTATAATTCCATCACCCCGTCAGGACAGGATAGGAAGGCTTTCAGGAGAGATGACAGGATTAATCCAACAGCCGTGCTTCTTATAGGGAGCATCGGCACAGGAGCAAGTAAGTTATCCTTTTACAGAGTGATCAAATTAGACTACCAATGGTAATCAGGAAAGAATTAAAGAACTAAAATCGCTGACGGATTAATGACAAGTTTGATATTCAATTACCGATATATGGAATAAGGAAGTATTGCGAACGTGAGAAACTTTTTCGTGAAAAAAAAAATTAAATTAAATTAAAAAAAAATAAAATAAAAATAAATAAATATGGTTTTGTTTATTTATGTTGTTCTTTGCTGACCGCACCCCCCGACAAACTTCTCCAATGAGAAACTTTTTAATTCGAATTTTAGACGGAAATACACGTTCTGGGATCCTCTGAGTCAAAATAACCAAGTTTCGCAAAATGGTCTCTCTGTTTATGACTGTGTTTGAATAAACTAAGTCGAAAATGAAACGTAATACAAAACTGAAATTACATATCTAAAACGTGGATGCCTGGGATGTTGTATTAACGTTTTCGTTAAGAAAATCGATTTTACATTTTTCTCCAAAACCGCTAAAACGATTTTGATTAAACTCGGTAAATAAGTGGCCAATTAAATGGTATTTAATACCAGCAAGGTTTTATCCTCATTGAAATAATCTGACAGAGCATTTACCACAATTTTTTCAAAAATCTTTCTCTAAAGCATCTTTAATTGTATTTATTTGACATAATTATCCCTCTCACATTTTTATTAGTAACGAAAAGTGGATAAATATGAAGTATGAATGGATTTGATAATTAACTTAAGGAGACAAGGGGAAAACATTTTTTTCCAGGTTGAGAACACATTTCCGGTAGTATTAGATTTGTACCATATGACATTAGAAATGAAAAAATTTCAGAAAAAAAATAATATGTAATATATATAAAATCGTAGATGATAAGGAATTACGAGAATACAAATATAAAATACGATCTAACATGAGTTTGACTATGAGGGATCTTTTGCAGTGAGTTTTATTCCATTTTGGCAGTTAGATGAATGTTTTCGTCACCATGGTTATTAAATAGTTCGTTTATTTTAATTTTAATTAACCTCTATGTCAGCCTTTCCGTTATCAGGGCAACTGCATAAAGTCATCAATATCAATTTCAATATTGATTCTATAACAATTTAGATTGAATTCAGTAAATGGTTAAGAGCAGAACGTAAATTTTGCTAAACTGCTATGTTTTTATATTTATGCCATAATTTTGCAAAAAAAAAATTCAAATTTTGCTATAAAAATAAGTACTTTTCTGAAAACTGTTGAATTAGTCAAATTGTCAACTGAAAGGTTATTTGGAAAATTGGTACGGGAAAACCAATATCTGCTCTGAAACAAACGACGTAGTGTGAGTAGAGTAGGTAACCTGTAGAGTAAGTAACTTATAGTGTAAGTAGAATAAGTAACTTATAGTGTAAGTAGTGTGGTAAGTGAATGCTGTGTGATAAACGCAACGAACCAGATTTTTTGTTCTTTATTAATTGTATGTTTGAAGAACAATTTAGATATCAATATTTTCCCCCTTTAATTTTATTTAAAATTATTCCGAATGGGCTAATACTTTTTGAAAAGGTTGTAACAAGACATTGAAATCTTCACAATTAATTTTATTACGACTAGTATTGTTTGGGGTAGATGTAAATCAAGAATCCTATTTGTAGTTTATTGAGTTTTATAAATTAAAAAAAAAACTTTCGATGAAGTTCGAATTTAATATAGACATCATTTTGACGGAATTCATTACGTTTAATGTTTCATTGATGTTTAAGAGTGTTAGAAGAAAAGACTGCGAATAACATAAACAGGAACAAGGTAAAAGTGAGAAGTAAAGTTGCCCTTACACATCTGGAAACCAACTCAGCCAGGGGGTATCACTGCCATTAAATATGTCAGGTAATTTGTTTATGGAATGGCTTAATGGTAGAGAAAAAAATGTCATAATGGATGTTGGAGAGAGGACAGAAATGTTGTAAGAAGCGAACAGCAGTGACAGATTTCGAGGGCAGGTCGTTAGCTGAGTCCTGTACAAATATGGCCTTCCTCTTGCACCTCCTCATATTTCCAGTCCTAAGATGGGACCTGGATTCCGCAGAGGGACTTGCGAGGAATGCCGCCTCCCTGGGATACCTAATCAATTCCAGGTCTCCAGTGGCCGTCTCTGCCCGTAGTCTTTATTCTCCAGTTTTATAAGTTTGAGGTTAATGTGAGGTTCTTTCGTACATTTCACACATGCTCAACAGTGTCTTTGACGATGTTAGGTGAAAAGGGTGTTTCATAATAATATTCATTTAAGGATTATGACCCCCTAAATTCTCAAATTTGTTTTCCCTTATAAATCGATAAGTCCTCACACGTGTGATACATTCGACAGCTTGTCACTGAACTAAATGGAATTATAAAGTAAAAATTATTCCTTGCACAGGAAACATATTTCACTTTATATAAATTTGACTGTGTATTTTACTAGAAATTTAGAAATTAAAAACTAAAAAAGATATATTCTGCTGAAAATTGTGTCGAAAATATGTATAAATTATTATTATATTTATATTTATATATGCCCGATCTAACATTTGGTACAATTTTAAACTCGTTGGATAAGCTTATTAAAACTTTTAAAGTTTTAAAATTTAATTTACTAATGTTTATTGTATTTTATTAGAAAATCGATTAATATACAACTCAGATTTAGGATATTAAAGTAGCTAAAAAATCTTATTAGTCTTTTAAAAAAACAAATATCAGCAAAATCGTGTTTTTTCGACTATTAAGTTGTATAAAAATAGATTATATAATAGTAACTGTTATTTTTTATTACAATGGCATGATACAGGCATGTAAAGAAACTAGCCATTGATAGCGTTCTAATATTTCTACATTAGAAAATCTCAAAGCTACCTCTTTTCAGATGTCTCGGAGGATTGTCAGGAAGTAAACAGGAACCAAGGGTAGAAACTAGTGGTTTTACTGCAGCTTTCAGCCAAACTTCAAGTTTCTATCTTTCTTAGTTTTTTTTATATTTCCATATTTACTTATAGTATTATTTTGTACAGTTGTAAATTACATTAAATAAATAAATACAAAAATTCAAATTTATTTAAACCTTTAAAGTAAATCATAACCTAGCCTACTCATCTCTCTTTTCTCAGTCCGCCGGTGTTCCTCAAGGTTGTATCTTAGGTCCCATTCTTTATACGGTTTATACAGCTGACATCCCAACCCACCCTAACACAGTCTTAACAACATACGCTGATGACACATGTATACTATCTGTAAACAACGACCCAACTAATGCATCACAAACACTACAGGCACACATATCATCTATTGAAGAATGGTGTAAAAACTGGAGAATCAAAATAAATCCTAACAAACCATCAGATCACCTTTACTCTTCGTGGTATACCTCTGCCCTCCTGTCCTACAGTATCCTTTCTAAATACTCCACTAACGCCTGTTGAACAGATTCGATACTTAGGTCTCCATCTTGAAAAGAGACTTACTTGGAATCCACACACAAGACTGAAACGACAAGAAACTGCTCGTAGATTCCGATTGCTACAACACTTACTTGACAAACGCTCTAAACTTCCCATTCACTACAAAAAATTAGTATACACTACGATAATCAGACTAATTTGGACATATGGAATTGAGTTCTGGGGCTCCGCCAAACCATGAAATTCTTCCCGCATCCAATCGTTACAATCCAAAATCCTACGTAAAATCCTTGATGCTCCTTATTACGTTACAAAAAAAACTCATTCACAAAGACCTTAACATCCCATTCGTTGCAGATTTGACTCGAAACAGATATGCGTCTTTTCATTCCAAACTCCTTAACCATCCTAACCCATTAATTCTTAATCTTTCATCCTTAACAATCCCTGATAATCCTCCGAGACGTCTGAAAAGAAGATGGCCACGGGACCTTCTAATTTAAATTAATGTTTGAAATACCACCAATGGGTTGTTCCTTTCCAAGATTTTGAAGTGTATATGAATCATACAATATATTTACTTATTGTATTATTTTTTACAGTTGTAAATTACATTAAATAAATTTTAAAAAAATTATTTATAGATATTTACAACTGTATTAAAATATACACAACAAGTAAATTTGATGTTAGTTATACAGTGACAGACATGTGGAGAATATATCCATTGATAGAACTCCAATAACATTTCAGGAGGCCATCTTCATTTCAGACGCCTAGGAGAATTATCATGTATTGAAGGAGAAGCCAAGTTGGAAACAAGCGGGTTTGAATGTTTGAGAATTTTATCGTGGAAGGATTAGTATCTGGTTCTGGCTAAATTGGTCATTTCATGTCATGGGACAAAATAGGAGCATTAAGGATTTTGGATTGTAAGGATTGGATACGAGAGGAATTCGATTATTTAGGGGAGCTCCAAACCTCAACTCCGTAAGTCCATACAGGTGTTACTGTAGTCATATAAATGAGTCTTTTTTAATTAGTTAAAAGTTGTTACCGTTTGTCTAATAAGTTTTGTAATAGTCGGAATTAACGAGCGATTGTAAGATGTAAGATTTGTTCAGATGTAGTCCTAGGAACGGATCTGTTCAACAGGAATAAGTGAGGGATTATTAAAGAATAAAATGGGCGGGAAGACATGAGTTAACGACGAACATTAAATGTGATTTCGTGGGATCTATCAAAATTTATTTTAATCACCCAGTTTTGATGCCATTCTTCATACAATGGAAGGATCATCATTCACTGATAAGAGACATGTGTCATTGGCATACGCGGTGAGGATAGTGGTAGGATAGGTTGGAATGTCAACTGTAAAAAATGTATAAAGCATAGGACCAAGAATACTACCCCGAAGTACACTAGCAGACTAAGGAAAGAGGAATGAATTAGCGCTATTGTGATTTACTACTTTCTACTACGTTCTACTTCAAGAAAGACACTCAAGCAGTACATTATGAGCTCTAATGCAGAAATTGCAACATCAACCATACGATGATATAGCTGTACTGTAGATAGTAGAGTGGGATGTTCGAAATCCAAACTGGTGGAGATTTTGTGGTTAGAATCTAGGATGGAATACAGGCGTTACATGATGAGTTTCTCAGGAATTTTGTCCATTATAGGTAATAGAGAGGACGGTAGGAAGATGAGTATTCTGGCGGCTTGTGAGTTTTGGGAATCATTTTGATAATTTCCATGGGTCAGAAAAATATGTGGATCGGAGTACAGCGTTAAAGATGTAGGTGAGGAATAGAACAAATTTTTGAGGAAGATGTTTTAGAATGTAGGATGCAATTAGTTCATGTTAGGTAATTTTTAAATAATGTTGGATATCTCTGAAGGATATTTATTAATTTTAAAATGTCTAGTATAATGCGTAGAATCGTTTATATATAGTAAAATATGTCCTGACTGGAGGAACATTTTTTACTAAATAATTCCATTGAGTTCAGTTACGAGCTGTCTAAAGTATATTAATGTTTCAGTACCAAGCGATTTGTAGGAGAAAACTATTTATCTCTAATGTTATGACTTTTATTTATTTAACAACTTAAATAATGAGGTTTCTCATATCTGGCGGATGACATTTCATAGGTTCAGCAAAATATTTAATGGGGAAGAGAAAGCTAAGTGTCTAGATGCCAGATGTTACCTGTCATCGAATTCTACATCGCAACTACTGAGAATATGTGCTTTCGAAACAGAGGACTTTACAGCATTCAATGATTACAAAATATATATATTAATTTATTCCTTTTGGACATAAATTAAATAGAAGTAGTAATACATTACAATGAACTTAACAAAAATTGCACAACAAAATAAATAATAATTTATAACACAGATACTATCCTATGCTGATTTTAGTAAGCGATTTTAAAAAAGATAAATCAAAACGATTAATAAAATTACTATGCTTCGTTTAAACAATTAACTATTACCAATTGTTAGTACGATATTTGATTTAATTAGTCAGCTCATTGTATCCTGATAGTTAAAATGTACATACCTGAGTATAGATGAAAACAGTATAAGTAGAAATAAGCAAGGGTACTCACCTGAAAACAGAAAATGTAGTTAATATTAGTCAAATGAAGGTGTGTCATGTTTGGTTTAAATAACCGATTTTTTCTACTAAAATCATGTTATAATAAACCATTATTTATCATAAGGGATTTAGGGACATTAATTATGTTTTAATTAAAAAATAAATTAATTAATATAAAATATATTACAGCCAAAATAATAGAAATATATGTAGCGCATCACACAATCCATGAATGGGTATTTAGTATTTTTCAAGTAAGTGCTCTTTCTTGAATAACGGTTGTGTAAGGAAGTGATTTGCTCGAGGTAACACAACCACCGTTTTCCCCCCAATTAAGGGTACCAACTTTATAAAGCTCCAGAACCAACAGGGTTACCAAAATGGTTGAAGGTAAACAAAATGCGTAGAAAAATAATTAATAATCACATGAACCAAAAAAAACAAGGATGGATCATAAAAAAAAAAAAAAATCATTCACTCTTGAATTCTTATAATACATTTCATAGTGATCAAATCGCATAGGATTCTAAAACACTTAGTGTATTTTTTCTTGATAGGGAGCACAGGATAAAAAGTAGTACCTTTGTAAGAAGTTGAAGATAAAAGGTAACCCGGTTGTTCAGAAGGATTCATCAGAAGACGTGCTGTTGTTTACGGCCCCGTCGGTGAGGATGAAAGGAGTAGGGGAACAAAGGAAGCTGGGACAATGGGCGAACAGTCGAGTCCTCTCATATCTTCATTTACATAGAATCTCTTGGGCCAACTGTAGAGCTTACAGTAATATTATAAATCATATGCAAATATCACCAAGTGAGGAGTGATAAGCTATTACATATTAGTAAAACGATTCACAGAAAAAAATGTTTATCTCGATATGTGAGAAGGAGTGATGATAATTCCAATCAGAGGCGTTTTTGAAGTGGATGGACTTAGAACACTAACTGCATATGTCATTAATCATACAAGTTTCCAACCTATCCTAAGGAAAGTGAGAAGGTTGAGTTCTAATTCCGTAGGACTGCGACGAAATAAAAATCTACCATCCTATCCTAGACGTAGTCGAATCGGCGCCGCTACAGACCGGATGTAGCTAAGGTAAAATCCGTTAACACACTCAGCTACCTTGGCCTCTAATATCAACAACCTATATTCAGAAAATTAATGTCAGATGCGGACTTAGATATATAAAGATATTGTAAATTAAAAATATATTAAAGAATTAAATTATAGTTGAACTAAAACAAATAATTTTTTGATGTTAAAATAATTTTATTGTGTTTAGTACTTGAACCTTATTTTCTCCTGATTTCATGTTCATCTCATATGACGTTTATAATTAGTCTCGGGTTATTTTACAAGAAATAATTTCTATGTCAATATTATACAATGATAGTTGAGTATTATATTATTATTATTATTCTATGGGCAACAGGCCATGAAGGCCTAAATCCTGGCGCGATGTATTTCCCAATGTTAGGATGTAATATTCCCAGTATTAAGAAATACATCACGCGTTTCTTGACGTGTTTTTTCGCAGGGTGGGTTCGCACTCCCATACCTATTTTTTGTGAGTGTCACCCATTGGCTAACGGGCCTCACAATGCCAGGAGAGAAGGTTGTCAGAGAGTTTTGCATTATTTTGTGCTTGAAAAAAGCCCGGATGGGGCCAGGATTCGACCCGACAACCTGTGAATTGGTAAACTGGCGTGTTACTACGCTGCTACCGCTGCCCCATGACAATTATATACTATGTTGAAAAATACTAAATTACACTGAAAATAAAGGTTTAGTTTTGTGTGATTGTTTTCGTTATACTATACCATCCCCAAGCTAAAAAATACGAATAGCTGTAATTGTTATTAAAAAAAAAAAAAAATGGTATTGCATTTTAAATATCTGTTTACAATAATTTTTGTAAGTAATGATAAATATTTGTAAAAATATAGCACCCTACTGGGTATATATTTATAATTGAACGAGATACATATGGCTTAGATTGCAACATTAAAATTCCAAATTCAAAGGCAAACCGAACATTTTGGATGACGGATAATGTTCCTTGTAAACTTGAGTTTTGTAAGGAATAAAATCAACTATAAAATGATTCGGTGGAACACATTGGAAAGGTAGATGACGTTTTCTATGTTCTCCTGCCAACCTAGATTTGTAAGATATAAGCGCTAATCTGCTAAAAATGTTTTGAGATTCGGTGCTCAAAAGGGTATTTGAGTTGCTTACGGAGAAATCAACCTTCAATCAATCATTTATCATTTGTTAAGCAGACGACGTTTTATGTAATGTGCAGTCAATCTGGTAATCTATACTACCGTAAATTGATCCGAAATTTAATGCAAATAAGTGCGTTTTTGATTAGCGCCTGCCCTGCAAAATGGACTATTTTGGATTGTATCCATGTTCCCACCCAACTTAGTTTTTTATGGTATAAGCGAAAATGATCCGAACTGGATTTTTTGACAAAAACTGGATTTTTTAATCGTATCTGCTCTTCAAAATCGACCATTTTGGATTGGCAGACGATGTTCCTTGTAATATCAGGTTGATTTATTTTTGTAAAATAAAAGTGAAAAACATGCTAAATTAAGTTAACTAAAAGTGGTTTTTAATTTAACTCTCTGCACCTAAATTGACCACTTTGTTGAATTATGGACGATGTTCCCTACAAACAACCAAGTTCTTAAGCTGTATGTAAGGCCAGAAATCTTGCATTTTCCGAATGGGGATAATCCTTCCAAAATTTAAATAGTTTGAATAGGTAGCCATTTTCCGGAAGGAAATTTGCTTAAAATGTCCTGATATTTCGTCCGATATTTGTATCTGATATGTAAAATGTAATTTTCAATAAAAATCAAAACAAACATTAAGTTACAAATTATTACCATATAAAAGATACTGCCTATTTCTCCGTCGAAAGATAAACGAAGGTACAACACTGACCACAGGTATTAGATATGGTAATATCATTGAAATGTATTCTCAGTGATAGTACATTGGTATTCAAATTAGTATTATTTAATAATAAAGATCAATCTATTGAGTTTTTGAGATCGAATGGGATAAAAAAACTAAAAAAAAAATCGAATTTTAAATATTCATTTTAAAATAGGATGTTGTAATGTAATAAACTAATCTAAATTCTTAATTATCATTCTCAGGCTGATTTATAGATTGTTTATGACCAGCCATCGTTATTTTAATACTCGTAACGATTATTAATGAAACACATCATGATTATGACCTAGAGGCGAATCGATAAATGCTAGAAACTTGGGCCAAAAAGCGAAGCAGAGCCCCATTGCCAAGGAAGGAAATGTACAGTTAGTTTCTTCTGTAGGTGCAGTAAATAGTAAAGAAGGACATGTGTTGTGAAGAAACAGAATAAGATAGAAACAGGTGTAGAAACAGTGTACGATTGTAAGTTTCTCTCAGAGCAGTTTGTCTTTTTCCCCTGACACCTCGTTTCCTTATACACGGCCCTACCTGGATGTGGCTACCAAAGGCCTATTATAGCAGGCCACTACTGCAAGCCTTGTCTGCAAGGGAATGCCAAGGGGTGAGGAAACCTATAGGGATAAGCAATTACTGAAGTAAGAGTAAAGGTTTTATTCCTTTTACATAAAATGATCATCCAAAATGAACAACCACTTCAATTACCGATCAGATAACTTTTCACAAATAATAACTTATTTTTAAAAAAATCTTGGCCAAATTCGGCGTCTTTTTCTTTCTTAATATTTACAACTTACTGGAAAGTAAATAAAATTATATTTATATTTTCTTTCAGAAATAAAATAAAAGACTTTGAGGTCTGATATGATCTGATCCAGTTACACTAGAGACTGAGATCCTCTGAATTTTTTTGTAGTGCTCGGAAGTTATTTTTATTAATTTGGATTTATAGCAGAACCAACTGCCAATGATTATCATTACACAATTTATTTGAAATTTCCGTAAAAAATTGCTTTAATCATTGAATTCCTATGATTTCAATGATCTTTATAATTTCGGAGAGGTTTTTCAGATTGTTACATAATTTGAAACATAATAGATTCAGATTGATACATAATTAATTAACTTTGAATTTCTCGGATATAATTATACACTCTTGAATGAGTGTAACTTTCTTAAAGTTAAGATTATCCAATAATGCAGGTGCTTAAGTGCGGATGCTTTTGTCATAATATAGCCGTAGGTAAAGTGGCAGAGCCCAAGTCGGAGCCCAGTGATAACCACTTCATCACTTCATAACAGAGTGGAACCCCAAACCCATTTTTCGACTTATTCATTTTTAGCTTTAACTATTTTTTCCATTCAACTTTTCTAGGAGGAGGAAAACTGTATTGCTTAGGAAATGTATGAGCATTCAATATCATCTAGGGAGTGAGCCTTGATGTTGCTTTATTTACCTTCTCATTCCCAATTATACCACCGTGACTCGATACCCATAAAAATGCCAGCGTTTTCTGGAAGAGGTAATGTATTTCTTGGATAAGTGTTTTTTTTTGAGAATGAAGAGCGCTTAGGAAAGCTTCCTCAGCTCTAATCATTATTATTTATGAATTTTCAAATGATCATTGATAATTTATTGCAGAAAATCAATGAGCCATGGAATATCAGTATATTATCGCCAAAAAATGAAGTGGGAATGTTGGATTGAATAAAAGAGATTTAATATTCCAACATGTGCATAATATAATTATTCGGAGGTTAACTAGAAGAACTTATTAAGATCTATTGGAAAACTACAGCATGGAGATGGCAAACTTCAAGTTAAAAAAGATCTTCTTAGTAAAGTGAATAGAAAAAGTTAATGAAAGAATTTACAAAAAAAAAATAATTAAAGAAGTTATTAGGATATAAAATAAACCTTCTAACAAAAAGTGAGGTATGGATCTCAATTTTGTAGTTTGTAGTTGAAGGAATAACAAAAGTGAATATAATTGATTAATATTTAAACCTCGAAAGAGTAAAAATATTAATTTTCATGCTCTCTAAATTAAAAAAGAAACCAATCATTTTTTTTTATATTATGGAGAAATACATTGTACAAGAAAAGTCAAATATTAATTGCAAATGGCTAGGAAAGAATATAAGAAATATAAGCTGATAAATGTAGGTTCAATTAAGAAAAAAATTATAACAGATTAGTTAATCATTAAGTACTTAAAACAAATGAAATAAAAGCAAAAATACAAAGAAATCAACATGGACATAAAAGCCTGCAGTATAAAAAAAAAAAAGTTAAAACCTGGATACATCAAATTTAAAAGCCTTTTGGTATGGCCTGAGAGCCTGATACGTTGGAGAAGAATAAAGAAAGGGAAAGAAAAGTAAATATACATGCATGTATATTTAATAATGGTTTATTGATAAAGGATGTCTATGAATTTCGAAATTACTTGGTCCAGTATTCGGGTTCTTTCTCAATCAAAACAAATTTAAGTTCAAATTCAAATTCATCGACATTGATGTTAACACTTACAGACGCCAGGAGTTTTTTGAATGTTGCCGTAGACAGAAGGATAGAAAGGAGTCACACGGACTCGCTACGTGCAATGGAACAACTACACCAAGTTTCAATATTCATGGTCGTCAACTTCCCAAACAGCCCACTGTGTGTACGTTACTTCTAGTATTGGTGTGTTTACTCAAAAAATCATTACATACTCACAAACGGAAAGGCTTAAAAAATTATCCTAATTATGGCCACGCCATAGTTGGGTAATTACTTAATCAAAACAGTAAACAAAAACCAAACATGTAAAGATAAATACTATCGATGATAAATCAAAAGAATCGATAAAGTATGTTTTGGCATACTTCATTCTAAAATTTACATTTAAGCCTCAGGCAACGATGAGAGATAATGGAACAGTAGTCTTAAGAATTAATTTTTTTAACGAACCTCCTCGAATCATAAAACAAAAAAAAAGTATCCGATGTCTCATTTGTAAAGGTGTGGTAGCCATAAAGAATTATATGTTGTTTAAGGGTTACATGTTTTCCTTTATTTATTGTATTTTATTCCCGTTATTACAACCAATATATAGCACGTTGTTTTTAGACTGAAACTGTACAGTTTAGTAAATGTTTCTTTGAATTATTATTCTAATTTTTAAATCGTTATACCAGTTTAAATAGTTATTACATTCATCAATTTTACGCATATTAATTCGAGAGAAACATTAGTGTGATTCATATAAACTGAAGTATGGAATCAAAGGAACTGAGATAGATTCTGAAATATTCCATTACATTATTTAGTTAAAAGGATTTTCCTTTGATAAGTTTAGAAATATTATTAACACACAAAAAAAAAAATCAAATAAATCATAAAATAACTTAAGGGGATGTTATATCCCTTAAAAGACAGGGAAAAAGTAGTTACTTTTACAACTGGAAGAAATCAAAAAATGGCAAAATTATAAAATAACATTCATAAATTTAATTATTTGTTTAATTCCGTCAAATGAAAGGTGTTAAAAGAGATTTCAATGAGACTCATTATTAAGTAATACATCTGGATCATACATAGGATTAAAAGAAGTATGTTATACATTTTGTGACTTGAATAACTTTTCCAGAAATTTACTCAGTTGATAGAAATATATTAATAAAAATTATATATTACATATCAACATACATAATAATAACATTTTATGAGTCATAAAAAACAATAATAATTCAAGAACAGTAATACCTATTTTTGTGATTTTTGGAAAAAAATAAATAAAATCTAAACAGCAGAGAGGGCCAAAATTATAATGTTTTTTAAAAAATATTTTTGTTGTTTGTAAAATTTATATTTAAGGATTTTTCGAGGTGGGGGTGGTGGATATAAATTTTGTTCCTGCCAAGAATACAAAATTTTAACAAATCAATTTAGCAAAGATAACGCAGTCGTCATGTAATCGTGAAAGTTCGGGTGTTCGCGACTTTTCCGTTCGAATAGTTCTATTTGTATTTTTCTCTCATTTAGTTATACATAATATGCTTTAATATTTTTCACCTATCCATTTTTTATTATTAGTAACAATGAGAACAATCTATTGTTTTCAAATGAACAATAATAAAAATACTTTAGAGTAATAATTTAAAAAAATATTTGTTTTAAAAG
>NW_027111312.1:352904-356023 GCF_000696795.3 Halyomorpha halys | reverse complement strand
ATACTTATGTTGAGCACGTGTACTGAATGGGAAATGCAGCAATGAGGAGTCATTTTCCTTAGTTTCTGAGAGATTAAAATAATAAAAAAAATCTTCTGATTTACATTATTTTTATTTAATACCAGATCAGCCTGGTGAGCCTTACATGGTTAATACAAGAGTTACACTTTATGTTTTTAGCTATTGATTATAAAGGGAGGGGGGGAGTGTATAGTCTCATATGAAAGACACCCTTAACTATATACAACTTAATAAATAAATAAAAAATTAAGATAAAATAAATAGATAAAAATAATAATTTTTAATAAGAGAGAAAAGTAAAGTTAATAACAACAATAACGAACTTCGTAGCCTAACAAAACAAACAATTAACCTCTAATGGGAAAAGAACAAAATCAACAAGTTAATTAAAAATATGAAGAGAATAAAAAACTAAATAAATCAAATAGAAGTAATGACAATAATAGGATTAATAAATATCGAATCCATCAGTCTTTGGGTTTTGATTAAATTTGCAATGTGTAGGTCACTGCTCCTTTAATTGTAGGTAACTGGGAGAGGAACTTCATGAACCTTTCTTTGATGTAATCCTCTATTGACTCCATTTGTAATTCCCAATGCACTTGACTGTTTCTTACAAATCTAGGAGCATCCAGAAAAAAAATATCTTTGGAGACCAATAACCTTTTTTACAATGAACACATGTTTCTACAGTATTGTTTCTAAGGAACGTATTGCCCTTTATTAAATTTATTTTACATTTTTCAAATTCACTACCTGAATCTCTGAAAGAAAAACAAAAAAATTAGAAAATTTTTCATTAAAAATTATAATCTCTGGAACAATTTGGGGTGGTTGAAAAGAGTAATGAAGGCTATCAAGTTTGATTAACTAGGATCCATGGAAGATTTGACCCCACGTATCGGAGGCGTTTCGCAATGCAGTGCTTGCTCTCCTTAAGTTATGGAAGTTTATAAATCAGCAAGAAGCCCGTGAAGAATCGAGAAAAACGGATTATAGTCGCTCGAAAACGCGGATGGTGCCTCATTTACAACACCGCCTTTCATTCATAATTCATGAAGGGACAGGCGGCGGGTATATCACACCCATTCATTCTTACCTGTTCACACCTTCGTCCTCTTCTTTCCAAAGTATATATTGGGGAAGGACGAGCACAATATATCATCTTCACGACTGTTAAAACCATCTTTGTACAGCAATACTTCGTTTTTGAGGTATAGTTGAGTTGAGTATAGTCCTTTCTCTAAAGCTATTTCACTTTTCAAATATAGAATAAATCTCCGAGAAGATGTGAATTTGAATGTTTAATCATTCCAGAGATATTGAACTGGATACCTCTATTAACTCAATACCACAAATAATTTCATTGACCCATTCTTATAATAAAAGGTTTAAATCTTGTCAAATCGTACTAATGTATCCTCTTGATAGAACATCAATGGGATTTGACCGTTATTGAACAGGGCATGACATACATTTTCTAGACCACTAAATGATTTCCTGGCAAACGTCTGTGGGGTTATTCATGAATTAGTAATTGATAAATTTTCATTACAAAAACAAAGTATTAATCATTGTTAAATATTAATTAGTAAGTATAAACGGCAGCAATTTCAGTGACAAGGATATAGGAGAAAATACATTTGAAAAGGTAGAGGTTTAAGTATTTAGGTTCTATGGTAACTAGAAAAAAAAAGAAGAAATTTACGAAAAAATAAAGGCGAGAATATGCTTGTTATTTTTAATTTTGAAATTGCTTAGTTGATCTTATAAGCTGGAATTCACAAAACTATACTTCTTACTGTTCAACCAGAACAACAAGCACAAAACCTGGCCTCTTACTCTAAGGGAAGAACAGCGGTTTTTTTAAAAAATAAAGCATTGCATACGATATACGAACCAAAAAAGGATTTAGAAGACTACACAGCGCCATATTGAGAGTACTGCATCCGGAAATATAGTTCAGATTATTGCATTGCGGCGAGTACCAAGAGCGTGTAAGGTTGTATGGCTTTGTAATGAACGGATCCTCAAAATGATAATAAACACTGAACCGACAAGGAAACTTCCGAGGGTAGTCTGAAGCTTAGGAGGGAGGATTGAATCCAACCTAATCTAGTAGATTAAGATTTGGACGGGCGTCATTGAACAGACGTAAGCAGATAGCGATTGGTAGATTCGAACCCCAAGTCATTCATTATTAATATGTATTAATTATTTGGTCCCATGTTAAAATTGGTGGATGTTGGCGATTGACCTAAACGCTTAATTTTGATAACTGGTTTTTAATTAATCTTAGAGATTTAGAAATTCTGAAACACCTAATATCAGGAAAAAAAGTACATGAAGTATTTATAAATAATATTTTTAGGGTATAATAAAATATAATTTATAACGTAGAAGTTTTTTAATACATACTTTGGATGTAGATATTTCTGCCCTCATTCTTTTTTTGGGTATAAAGTTTGAAACACAAGTAGCAATTTAAGTCGAGGCCCTATCCCAAAATTACTACTTAATATAGCTGCTGTAAGTATAACAAGCCGAAAACCTCCTTATAAAAAGAATTATAATGAGGAGCCGATTAAGGATTCAGCAAGACACTGAAAGGGAAAAAAATATATAATTATACACCTTAAAGAGATATACAGAGCGCCACAGAAGAACTGAAACGTGGCGGAATCCAGTCGCTGTCTTCAGCTCTGGCAACAGGCTGTATTTAAATTATAAAAACGAATTATTTTTTAAGGTTTCGAACAAACTTAAGATTAAGTTTGTAGTAATGATAATAACGGATTATACTGAACATTTTTTTTTTTTTGTGAACGAATATTTATCAATGGTTTGTAAAGTTTAGTATGAGCATGTTCTCCTTCAAGGTTTGTATCATGTTTTGTATAGTTTATAGAGAACTACACTATTCTGCAGTTTATAGAGAACTAGACTACTCTGTAGTTTATAGAGACCTAGACTACTCTGCAGTTTATAGAAACCTAGACTACTCTGTAGTTAAAAGAGACCTAGGCTACACTGCAGTTTATAGAGACCTAGACTACTCTGCAGTTTATAGAGACCTAGACTACTCTGCAGTTTATAGA
>NW_027111312.1:350824-352854 GCF_000696795.3 Halyomorpha halys | reverse complement strand
CTGCAGTTTATAGAGACCTAGACTACTCTGCAGTTTATAGAGACCTAGACTACTCTGCAGTTTATAGAAACCTAGACTACACTGCAGTTTATAGAGACCTAGACTACTCTACAGTTTATAGAGACCTAGACTACTCTGCAATTTATAGAGACCTAGACTACTCTGCAGTTTATAGAGACCTAGACTACTCTGCAATTTATAGAGACCTAGACGACTCTGCAATTTCGTATAGATCAGTGAAGTCGTGTTGAAATTATTGATATTTTTGTATTGAGGTGTTGATAGTTGACCCTAGGTTACTGATTGGAGAAGATGGTCGGGGGGGGGGGGTGCGGTTAGCATAGAAAAACAAAAATATTTATTTATGGCGACGTTACGAAAATCAAAATTTGTTTGAATACCATTCCTTTTCAATTTTATTTTTCTCTAAACGATGGTTATTATCTCTTTTGTTCCATAGCCCTGATGAAGACCTGAAACTCAGGTCGAAACGTCGACATAAATAAATATTTTTGTTGATTTATTTTTTCCTTTGTTGACCCCCCCCCCCCCGACCACCTTCTACAATTCGATATTTTTGTAATTTACAAAACAAGTTGTATAAATAAAAATTTCTCGGGCCCTAGGCCCCATAGGCAAGACCCCTTGGATTCGTTATATTTTTAGCATTTTTCAACTTTGTCACCAAATAACGTTTCATTAAAATCGATTATATCACGTTCGTTTATTGATTACTATTTATTTATTTTTCAGCTGAACAGGTGCACAACCTAACTTAATATTAAAAGATAGTTGCTATTATATAGAGTGATGCGTAAGTAGGTGGATGAAGCTACGAGTGGGTCATAAGTAATGACAGGTTTTATTCATAGATTTGAAGGAATTAGAACGTTAACCTTTAGCAAGCAAGCAGTGGCCCTCACACCCTTGGCACAGTGTTACGTTAATCTGCTAATTTTTGCAGGTCTATGAATTTAATGAAACATTTTTAATGGAAAGTACAAAGTACAAACTCTTTTTAATGAAAAGTACGGTATTTATACCGTGGAATGAGAATTAAACCTCGAATCTGAAATGTACGTCATTATATGAATCAAACGTGTAAGTACTTTTACCCCGTGGGTGGCTTTGCCTTCGCATGCTCTATATATTTGTTCTGGTTATAAAATATTATTTATAATTTTTAGTTAAGGGTGGTAATAAAATTTCTAATCTTGATACAATTAAAAAATGATTACCAAACATTTACTCATGAAGAATGTTTTACCTGAAGAGAAAAGTAAGATTTAACTGGGGAAAAAACAAAACAATTCTGTTTACACATGTCGGCGCTGATACCAATCAGTTTATTTATCTTGTTCCGGTGATTTCAGGTGGAAGAAAAAACATTCCAGGAACACCTATTAAAAAGCACGATCCGATCTGAAACTGATAATACCACAGCCTATAGCATTTTTTTTTAAGAATTATGTTCTTTCCAAAATTCATATAAAACTTATTCAAATTTATTGCTTAATACATATATAATAAACTAACAACTTTTGTTCATTTCGCCTTTATATAATTCTTATAAGAAAGTATTCGGACCTCCTACATTTTCTAGCAAGAGTGTGAAGGTCGTTCTTAGAATTCGGAACACCTCCTAAAATTTTAATAAGGGACAAACATGTTTCTGTTACAACAATAACAGTTGAAATTAGAATTATCGACATCTGTTCAGCTGAAAAATGTATAACAAAGGATCAACGGAGATGATACAACCGATTTAAATGAAACTTTTTTCGGTGATCCTATATCGAAAAATATTAGAAACGCTTCCAAGATTTCTTGCCAATGGGCTTAGGAACCGAAACAATTTTATTTCGAATATAACAGCTGAGTGGCCGTATCAGTTGATTGATTCGAACAGCTGATTGATGTATACACATATAGATAAGTTACAGCCTTAGTCAGCTGTTACTTCTATGTCAGCTGACTGAGGAGATCTGCTGATCGCATGTATATAAAGAGATGTACCGAACCCAATAAAG
>NW_027111312.1:303656-348529 GCF_000696795.3 Halyomorpha halys | reverse complement strand
GCTCGGGAGAATTTAAACCTCACAGATAGGAAGAGAATGATAAAAATTGGGACAATTGTATATAGAAAGTTGGGATCAAACAGGGGTAAGGAGATACAGCGATACGAGGGACCCATTCAGGGTGATAATAATAAGAGAACATAATATTGTAACTATTGAGAGTATTAGAGAACCCAAAAAGCGCAGGACCGATCATATTGAACAACTTAACGTCCAACAAACCGAAACACCTGCGCAAGAGTAATCCGGAGTTTCCTCATCTCAACTTATCTGTTCTTTTATGTTTTCTTAAGTGGTGATTAATTTTTTTTAAATTTATCTTAATTATGGCGATGTACTGAATAAATTACGTTTTTTTTAATTGTATAAATTCATGATTTTATTTTTGTTTTGCTTTACTTTTAGTTTGTAATAAGCAATTACGAGGAGTATCTATCTTTTGCTTTCTTTATTGTTTATAGTTTATTGTCAATAGTTATTGTTGTTGTATTTTATATTAATTTATTGTATAGTTGAAGTTTACGAGGAGTAAACTGGTGGGGGGAGTTACAGCCTTAGTCACCTGTTACTTCTATGTCAGCTGACTAAGGAGATCAGCTGATCGCATGTATATAAAGAGATGTACAGAACCCAATAAAGCATAGTATGTTACAGCAGTTCACACGTGTTACATCTTATTCCTTCTTCTCTTTTTTGACATTTGACTTTCGGCGATACATAACTGATAGATATACATATATACATATAGAAATGCTAGACTGAACAAAGTCATTCTATTTCTGGAACCCGTGGGAGTCATTTAAAACCCTTTTGACTATTTTTTCGCTCGACGATACTTAAATGGTGCCGGAACCCGGGAACTTTAGATACCGGAACAATTTTAAGTGTCAAAAAAATAAAAAAAAATGTATCGACTGATGGCTCGAATAGAAGTGAAGACACCCGAAAACCTGCTCGACAGTGAGGAAGCTGAGGCGTTAAGGGCAGCAGTCGTCTGTAGGGTGAAAAGAAGTATCCTCAATCAAATTCAAGTGAATAAGGAAACACACTGGAGCGTGATCAAGGCATTGAAGAAGGCATTTGGAGGAGGACGGTGGGCCCTAAAAGAGGGAGACGAAGAAACCGAGACAGTCTGGGCCCTGTTTCATAATGAAAGCTAATAGTAATAGTTCAAAATACAACTATAGAAAGAGCGTTTCAATTACACTAATACTTTTTTTCATAATAGGGAGGACTATTAGTGATATTACAGGAATAAAAAAGTACTAAAGTACAAGTTACTATTGTACAAGTCAGTGTAATTGTATTAAGTTAAACTGACAAGATTAATAGTATTAGTTTGTACTTTATTATGAAACAGGGCCCTGATGGGCAGTATGCCGCGGAATCTGTGGCACGCTACAACAGAATCGCCGTTAAACTCAGCGAAATGATGGAGACAATTCAGATACAGGGTCGGATGCAATTTCTATTCGATGTACTAAAGATTCAGTTGGTAAAAGAGCTGGGAAACAAGGAGGAAATGCCGAGAGAACGCTCCATCGTAGAGTGTGCTTAAGAGCTTATAGACATAAGCGCCCGGAAACAGGAATCCAGAATGGATGTTGAAGAACCAGGATGGAAGAGAATTACTTACAATCGGCCAAGGACTACTCCATCGCCTTTGAGAAGATGAGAGTACAAGTTTAGCGATCGGAAGAAACCTCTGAACAGAGACAGAAGATCAGAAGAAGCAAAACAAGAACCAGCAACCGCCGACAAGACCGCAAGTGTCAAGGTTGCGGCAAAACTGGGCACATGGTGGCACATGAGATGTAAGCAGAGAGGTGACCGCACATTGAGAAACTATCACGTGAAAGAAGAGCAGGTCGGTCTGCCTATAACCCGAGTGAATGGAGAAGTAAGCTGTCTGATGGACACGGAAGAACAGTACATGAGATTACGCTAAAGCAAGAAAGATTGAGAGATGTTAAAGAACGACGATACTCACAGGCGCTCAGGAAGCACTTCAGGGAGGAAATCGAAAACTAGACAAGGAATCATTGTTGATAGTACGTCACCTTATAATAGTCCGTCATGGGCGGTGCGGAAGAAATCTACGCCAGTGGAGAAATATAGTGTGGCCATCGATTATCGAAAGCTCAACGATTATACCGTCGATAAAAAATATCCAATATCGAGGTTTGAGGATATCCTTGACAGACTAGAAGGAGCTGAAATCTTTAGCACCTTAGACTTGAAAGCATTCGTTGAAGGTATTCGTATTCGGCCAGAGGACCAACAAAAAACGGCTTTAACTTTCAAAAAGAGGGCACTAGAAATTTACCAGGATGCTGTTTGGTCTGAAGAACGCGCCCATTACATTTCAAAGGTTAATGGACGAATTTTTGAGAGGTATAGATGAATCAGTATGCTAGATTTACATGGATGACCTGCTGGTGTTTAGTAAATCGGTTACGGGCCATGTGAAACACTTAAAGAGCGCTTTCCAGAGGATGCGAGAATTTGGACTAAAACTAACTCAAGAGAAGTCATTGCAGGGGCAAAAGCGAATACATTTATTGAAGTAGTTATTGGGTTCAGACGGACCACAGACCCCCGGTGAAAAAGCTAAAGAAATCGTCAGCGAGAATTACAATGTGGAAGGAACTGTTGAGCCAGTACAACATGGACACCACGTACAAACCTGGCTAGAAAATGTTGTAGCAGATTGGCTAACGCGAGCGATAATGGTGAACGCACTAGAAGATAACAAAGAGGAAACGTCTGGAGTTGGAAGGCAGTTCTTGAGGGAGTGGACTCCAGAAGAACAGCAATCGGCCTCACCAGAGAACCAAAATAGGGAGGAGACGTCCGCAGAAGGAAGTTCAAACGATGAAAGACAGACGGGAATAGAGAAAATTGAGGACATTATCAACAACAAGAGGTACCAGATTATTTGGAAGACATAAACCACGGGGTTGCTGAAGATGGAACATAGAAAGTAGTACCATTTCGACTATCAGGTCAACTGGGTGTTATAGAGGACCGAATCTCCAGAGTGCTAAAACAACCATCCAACGCCGGTAAGATCCACCATTTATATGTGGGAAACAGTATGAGAAAAGATCCAAGAGCTGCATAAGGGCCCATTCAGACATATTGTCATTACAGAAGATAATATTGTTACAATAGAAATCATCAAAGATCCTAGAAAGAGGATACTGTTCATATTAAACAGTTGAAACTTCCGGCAATCACAACATAGTGTCCTCATATAATTACAACTAGATTAAATTACCTGAAATGTAGTTATTTTATTTATTTTTTGTTAATATATAAATTAAAAAATTGTATGTAAATTCTTTACTTCATGTAAATGTAGGAGTTCTTTTCTGTTATATTCAAGTTTTATTTATGCATATTTTATGTATATATATAGGTTTTACAGTTTTACTGATATATGTATTTATCTTTTATATATGATTGTGTCTAGGACCGTACGCCTATTGTTTACTGGCTATGATTCATTGTAAATAGTTTTCAAAAAATTTGTATATGTTATTATATATCTTATTAAGTTATTATATAAGTTTAGGAGGATTATTTGTAAACTGGTGGGGGGAGTTACGGGCAGAGTACGCTAATAGCTTACAGGCCGTATCAGCTGATTGATTTAAGCAGCTGATTGATGTGTATATAAAGAAGTGCTGGACTGAATAAAGCTATTCTATTTCTGGAACCCGTGAGAGTCATTCCAAACCCTTTTCACTATTTTTTCGCTGTTTTCGCTCGACAATATATTAGATGATAATGTGATGTATCTGCAAAATGCTGACAAATCACATAGTTTTCATTGTTGATCAGTAATCGTTTATCATCATAAAATTTTTCATTGTCAATTTATATTTTATCAAAACTTTTCCTGTATAGACAGTGAACCTATACTGATGCTAATTTCGGCTAAAACGTTAGCTCTATCCAAAGCTGTAAATTAAAAGATCAGCTTTACACTAAGATTTTTCTGATTTAACGTAATGATATATATATTTTTTTTTTTAGCGACGCCAGGTAGGTTCCCCACATTTACGAACGTAGGAATTCTACGATAATGTAAAAAATCGTTTAATCGGCTTCTAGAGTGCATTGGCAAAAACCCTCAGACACATATATAATACTTTTCGACCTACAAGCACATTTTTTTTTCTTTTAAATCGTTGATCCCACTCATCCCCTTGTGAGTGGGAATGAGGTTGCCCAGACTGACAAATGACAAGCTATGTGCATTAAACTCTTAGCTGCTAACCAATCTTCCAAGAATGACAGAGAAACTTCTCCGTGCTCAGCGGTAATTATAGAAGAGGTAATCACAAACCAAATATTGAACCGAACCAGGAGCCGTTAGCATGACACGGGTTAGCCAACTCGTCTTATCCAACCGCGACTTATAGTGGCAATAAATCACAGCTCTATCTCAATAGCTTACCGAAACTATGGTGATTATGGTCCGGGGTGAAAGACATATTTACATCACCTCTGAAAAACTGTGTGAAAGGAACATTTTAATTGAATGATTAAATTAATAAATAATGATAATAAAATTGAATTTATATCATTACATATAATCTGTTTATACAATAATATTAGATAGTCAAATTTAAATAATAATGGCTACTGCTAAGCATAGTAGTAACATGTTAACAGCAGCATCATATATAGATAAAAAACTACATGGTGATGCCATACATAGTAAATAATGTTTTTTTTAGCTGAATAACATTATCAGTTAAAAACTATTAGTCATTAGTTGTCCACAACCACACATCCAACTAAATATATTGTTAGTTGGCAGCGCCCACTAAATTTTCTCAACTTAAATAGTTGAAGGAATACTCTAAATAATTTAATTATGAAAAACACAACAAACAACTAGTGGTTTATCAGATAACAACTCACAATTTATTTGGTTCGGCTGAAAAGTATAGGTTCCATGGTTACATCAGCAGTTAGAGAATAATGGAAAAAAAAATCTTCTTGAGTGAAAATCACTTCGGTATCTAAAGTTCCCGGATTTCGGCACCAGTTAAGTATCGGCGAAAGGAAAATGTTAAAAAAGAGAAGAAGGATCTAACATCCTTGAACTGCTGTAATATACTAGCTTTATTGAGTTCGGTACATCTCTTTATATACATTCGATCAGCTGATCACCTCAGTCAGCTGACTCAGGCTGAAGAATACACACTATCAATAGTAGCTACTGCCTAAACTAGCGTAAACTGAATAATAGTTTCTATAATTCATCATTTCCTGTCTTATTGTCATAGAATTAATGTTACTAGTCATTTGGAAGTTAAATTAAATTTTGTACTATAAACTGTGGCAATATTAGGGCTGGCCAACAGAAGTGAAACTGTTTGAAATGATAATGTGTTAAAAATTTATTAATATTAATCATGCGTTCCTTCTTGTAATATTGTATATATTGTAATAGGAGAGAATGAGAAAAGGAGCTAACTTAATCGGACCCTTACTGTCAAGATACTCTAATCTCCTACTCTCTTATTACAATATAAAAATTGTTCTGCTAGAATTGACCAGCATTGCCCCCCTCCCTCTCTGCAGAACATCTCTTTTATCTCGTGTCATGAAATCATTTTACTTCCAATATATTTTTTTTCTTGAGTTGTAGAACGTCGGTAAAAAAGTTTTACTTAAAAAAAAAAATAAATAAAATTCATCAAAATTAGACCATTATTGATAAATATGCCGCATAATGAACTTAAACTTAAAACTATATACACGTTTATAGTTATAATTATATACATTCAATTATTTGGGTAGGTTCCTATGGAAACCAGTTCACTTTTTTTATCAGTTTTAGGCACAAAATCCAAAACTATCTTGAACATTCTAGGTATTTGTTGGCCTCATTCTAAATGATTAAATTGCCAACAAAGATCACGATTGGACCAATTTAGCAAAAATCAATTTTTTTTTTGTAATTGCCACCTAAAACGGTCTGAAAATTCTTATGAGTTGACACATCAGATATTATATTATTTGCTATTTGCTGATATAATAAATAATTATTTCAAATAATAAACCATAAATAAAATAAATAGTAACATTTTGTTTTCTGAACTTCTAATTGCTTCATTAGTTCTATCTATCCCTTAGAATGTATCGTTCCAATATTGTGTAATGCATCGATATAAATATCAAGATCAAAGAGAAAATCATATTTCCTAACGTTTCCTAGAAATTTCTTCAGAATGGAGCTCGAAACATAAAACTTATTGTCTATAAGTCAAAGTTCGAAAATCTGAAAGCATTTAATCCAATTTTTCGCAATCAATTGGATTAATATGAAGGATGGGGCATATTTCAGTGATGTAGAACATCGTTTTAGTCAACGTAATGAATGAATTACAATATTATAATGAACTGGACATAGAATTTATTAATAATATCGCTGAAAGTATTCTCAAAAGTGATTCATCCGCTCCTTTACTTATAAAATGGTCAGCAGACCCGGCAATACTTCGCTATTGCTAGATTTGATATAGATTGGTACATTTTTCACACTATCGTTTTGTGCCTATGTTATGTCCAAATTTCAGGTTATTATCAACGAAATCATTTTTTGGATTGGGGTAAAACAAGAAAAAAAAAATTTCTGATAGCATTAAAAGTGTAGTTTTGTTTTCGGTTGGGTCTACAGACCTTGTAGATCTTTGGCCACTCGAACCAGCCTTCTCCAAGTCTGCTGTCTTGGGTCACTGCTTTTCAGTTTTCCTGTATGCTGCTTTTCGCATATTGGCCAATTTTGTCTATCCATGGAGTTTTTGGCCTCCCACGTGGTCTTTTGCAAACTATGGCATTCATTTTTTTATAGAAGTATCCTATTGGATTGCTTCGAGCCACATGACCACCTCATCTTAACCTCCTTTCCTACATATCATGAGAACTAACAGTCTGTGTAAGCAGTTCACTGTTAGTTCTTCTCCTCCATGTCTTAAGACTCTGATACCAGATCGCTCGTATACTTGTGCAGGGGACTTTCCGTTCAAATCTCTTGCTGCTTTCTAGTGTACCTGTGAGCCTACGCCTCGCAGCCGTATATCAGCATTGTACACTCTTAGCTCCAAATTTATAGATTTTTCGAGACATCTGTATTTTTAAAAGAAAGAAGAATGGGTAATTATATTTATATTTACTTATTAAAAACAATTTTCGGGTAATTTTCGTTGCCTGCATCCGCTATCTATAGTTTGGCTTGAAAAGAGGTTTCAAAAACATAGTTTACATAAAAAATTAAAATTTTCCTACAAATAGAGGAAAATTTGTACCCCTCCATCAATTACTGCAACAGCAATTAAACAAAGAAAAAATATCTGATGTGTCTGTCCACTTTAAAAAAAAATGTTTGCAATCAAATTAATCATATTGGTACAATAAATATCTAAAAAAAGCAATACATGATCCTCTAGAATAATCGGGGATTTATAACCTTCAAGTTTTAATACAAATAAATCAAAATTCTAATGGAATCAGCTGAAATTCTGGAATCCAAAAATACTTTTGAGAAGTTCAACACGTTGTATATTTGCTAATAATCGTCCGATTTCAATGATTTTACCTCCACTTACCCATATACGGAATATGCAGTAAGAAAAAGTATTGCAATCGTGTGAAATTTCGAATTCAAGTTTCCGACGGAAATACATGATTTGATGTTCCATGAGTAAAAATAATCAAGTCTCGCGAAATGGTCTGTGGTCTGTACATAGTCAAACCTTGCTCAAAAACGAAAAGTCGTACGAAACTGAAATTATACATTTAAGGCTATAGGGTTATATGCCTAGGATGTCACTTTTTCGAAAAGATCGACTACTTTATAGAATCGATTTTCACTTCTTTTTTTTAATTTCTCGAAGTGGCCCGAACTATTTTGATTAAACTGCCTATGAAAATGTATAATTAAATGTTCTTTAATACCAGCAAGGTTTTTTCCTCATCGTATCCTCATCAGTCGGGACTGGGCTTAAATAACGATTTTTTTAATCTTCCTCTAGTGTACCTTTAATTCAGTCTGGATGAAAAAAATAAATTGTAGTCATTGTAAATAATAATAAATAAAGGGCCATTTGTAGTTGAGCGAGTTAAAGCGCCAACTTTAACCGGCCTGTGACTGAAGCGGCGCTGATTCAGGCTTGGGGGGTAGACTTTTATTTCTTGGCGGTCCCACGAAATTTAAAATATATTTACACCATAGTTAGAATAGACTAGTGGCATGTATATAAACTCCTCCCTCTCCGCCCCACCGGTGACTTAAGGTAATGAGTTAAAGATCGAATTGCATCAAATTTTTTTTTTCAGACTTATTGGGAATTCAATCACTAATAAATAATATCTATAGTAAAGAAAAACGTTTCTTGACCTATTTTATACGAAGCCCTACGAGGTTTTAATAATTTTCTATGACTACAAAATCATTAAATCAGATCAATAATTTTTTTTTTATTATTCTTCAGAAAGAAACAAATTTGTTGGTATGTAGTAACTTTAAAAAACTGTGTACTTTTGAAATGTGAGCTACCCGCAACAATGTTTAATTTTGATCATAACTTCTTTTCTACCGAAGAAATTGAGGATTTCAGTAGTTTTAATCCTTGACATGGCGGCACGAAATATTTGGAAAAATAAAAAACAGCATTTAAAAGGTATATTTGTTGAAGAGTTTATTGTGGGCAAAGATACAAACCATTCTCTTTTATACATATGGATGTTGAGTCTCAAATATGCTATTCCCTTAGTTAAGAGGCTAAATTAGTTGTACACCATTTCCACATACATAATCAATCCTATCAATTACAAAAACCTAATTTGAAAGCAATGGAAATAAAAGTTAACGAACTAATGTCTGCTCATCTCAAGCAAAGACGGCTGCTATAAAAAGTCCATTATATTTATTAGATGAGCAGTTTAGATTTATTGGTAATTCCCCATTAACAGACCTGATGGCAGCAATTAAAGCAACGGTAATCACCAAGAAGAAATGAATGGGTCCCATTTAAACGAAAACGACCCTACGAAGACTAAGTTCCATTTGTTAATCTGTCAAGTATTGAGGGAGAATATGAGGGTAAAGAGTTATCAATTAATATAAAATATATAGGTAAAAATATTTTGATTATTCTCACCTGTAGTTAGGGAACTCTGAATTCATTTAGGTAATAAAAAAAATGTATGTGATTGAAATAAAAAAATTCAGGTCGCATTCAGATGTCAAGGAACAAATTTCAAGTATTAAGGAACAAATTTGGTTCCGTACCTGTAGTCATATTTTTGGACGGCTATGATCGATCGAACTGATTTTTATGAAACTGTGCCGCGGGTGCCTGTTGGTAAATTTCCATTTTATTTTATTTCATCTAATGCTTTTTCTTGGACGCACCTATATTTCGAAAACATCTCGTCTGATTTCATCAAAATTTGGATGAAAATTATAGATTATTGTACAAATGATCTAGTGTCAATTTTATCAGATACCGTCCACTGCTTTCGTTCACGAATGCGCAAAAACCATTTAGAAGAACGGCTAGTCCGATTTGGCATGAAGTTTGAGGGTAGTTAAAGATTAATGTTGACACATAATAGTATAAATTTTAGCAATGTTTCAACAAATGCTCGTCTTGAATTTTTTTCAAACCATGACTCGTTAACATTATAATTTATCACAGAAGTATAATTTTATCACTTCTTCAAGACTGTTTTTATTATTTAAATAAAATAAATTAATCAATTTAAGTCACAAACAGTCATTATTAATATTTATTGTCCAATGTTTCTGCCAACCTGGCCATCCTCTGGGATAATCTTTTTTTTTTAATTTATTTATTTGATATTTATAACTGTATACAAAAATACAACAAGTAAATTTGATCATAATGACATAATGATATGATACAAGATTTAGAGAAACTACCCAGTAGTAGAACTCTAAAAACAGTTTACAATATAAGGTCACGAGGCTATCTTCTTTTCAGGCGTCTCGGAGGAGGGATAATCTTAACTATAAATTCACAACTTACATGCCAACAATTAAAATTTTTTGCAGGCTATTCTGCCCAGGTCTAATAATTTCAAATTAACCTATTTTGTTAATTTTTAATTTAATTCTAAAACTTTAATTAGAATTTATCTATCTCTCACTTGTCTACAATAATTTAATTAAAAGTTAGTTTAGTTGTACCTTGAGTTGAACTAATCTTTCTACGTTTCAAAACAGCATTTCTGTTTTATTGAGGTTGCCAATACTTACCCTTATTATAGATTCCATGTATGGGTAAGGGAATGTAAAGTCTGATTATAGTTATAGAAACCATGGAAAGACAAAAACATTTGTTTTCTACTGTAGTTAGTAATAAAATTCTTTCGTACCGAATATTTATCCAATTTTTACTACCACTAACAGCTAGAAATAGTTAATTATTTCAAATAATAATTGATATTTAAAACAATATATTTTTACATTGACGAATTTGATCAGTATACATAACCGGCAGTGAAACATTATGTAGACTCCATAGCAAAAAACGGGACATGTGGTAAGTCGATTTCATTTTATTCGTTATGAAAAAGTATACGAAGATTATTATAATCACTCTAGTTTTAAAAGTAGATCAATCTAATTATGGTTATTTTATAAATTATAGGATTCTAACTCACTTTTTTTTTATGTTTTTGCCAAAGCCAAACTTAGTTTAAGTATTAAAAAAATGAAAACAATTTAATTTTTTTTTAATTTAAAAATTAAAATTAAAAACATTTATTTATAGTACTTTCACATCCCAAAACGTCTATAAAGTCTGAACTTTCGTTTCGTAATACCTTGCAATGGATTCAAACAGCACAGTAAAACATGTAACAATTAAAGTCGTCTATAATTTTAAAAACATAAAGAAAGAAATGAAATTAGTTCCGAAGTGGGCACATAAAGGTTATATTATTAATATCAAGCTCAAGCCTTTTAAACAACATCACAGAAAGTCTAACAAAAATTGGTCATAGCTGAAACAGGGTATGTCCATAATTATCATTAACTCATCCTCATATACATATTGGACAGAGATTTCGATATATTTAATTTTTCGTACTATTAGTTGTACGACAAATTATACATTAAAATATGTACATTTTTTTTCGTAGACGGAAACAACTCAAAAATTGTTAAGTCTTACATCAAGCTTGTATGTCAAAATAAATTGTGAAGTCACACATAATATTTAAAAAACAAAGTCTCCAATCCGCAAAACTTCAGTTATTCGAAAATGGTAAACTAACGTTTTAAAAGGATTATGAAAAATACTAACTGTAATATAGAGGAGATATGAAAACTATGTAATAACATAATACGACCTAGGAGCATGTTACAATGATAAGGTACTTTTGAGATACCCGGCTATTCTGTTCAGAGAGAATCAACTTCCACACAAAATGAACATATCCGATTATAAATGAACCTTTTGCCTTCATTGAGTATAATCTCAACAATCCGAACTTTGATACTCCGAACATTCCAGTAGCCGGCATTAAAAAAAAAAATCGAAAATCATTTCAATCACTGCCTGAAGTGGACATTACAGAATGATGATTACAGACCGTGGCAGAAAGTCCTCTAACAAGGTCTGAAAGAAGAAGCAGTGATGAAGTTTCTGCAGAAGTCTCAGACAAAAAATAACCGACTCTTTATTTATTTGCTTAATTTTTAGGTGCAGTACACAACTACTAGATTAGAGGCAGCGGCTCTCTAAAAAAGAATAATTTTTTAAAACTTTAAATTTCCAATAAAATATGTTGAAAAACTCAAATAAATAAAATAGTTATTCAACTGTGATGTTAATTTTTTTACACCATGTTTCCTGATACTTTCTGTAATCCTAACACTTCCCTGCAGCAATCAGTTCAGATTTCACTGTATTTATTTATTTTTTCATTAGACGGTGTGAGAAATGAACAAAAACCTGAAGATCGTGTAAACACTTGCAAGTTCTTAAATAAACTTAACGATTTCCTTGCCCTTTTAATTGAAAATTGGGATAGAAGAAGTGAGGATTCCATTCTGACCAGAGTACCTGCCAGACTATTTTTTAAAAACATAATTTCAAAAACGATATTCATAAATTTTAATAAGTAGATCACTTCGAAATATGGAAATCCTTTTCTAGTAATGACCGTGGTCCAAGGAGGATTTAATAAAATCCTGTTTAAATAATGAATTGAAATGCGCCAATGGTTGGTCATGCTTCCATTTATATCGACCACAGGAACGCCAGAGAGCGACATATATTAACTACAGGATAATATAGAAGATAATAAAGTAGATTGGAGCGGGTATTATACTGACATTATACTAATCCCCGTCCCAGCAATTATTCGCTCAATCTAATGGCCCAAGGCTCCGTCTTAACAATTTATTTTCAGTTTATTACACCTTCTCTGAAATATTATCGCATCTAGTCTCTTTTTTTTGCGGATTAGTCGTGAAATTTGGACAGCTAGCTGCTATTACGTTTGTAAACGTTATGGTTAGAAATTTAAAAACCTAGAAAGGTATTTCTTAGATAAAAATAACAATCGCAAATTAACATATTAAAGAAATAATATTGCTGTTGTAAATTGTTAATATTAAATTATTTACATTGTTAAAATATTGTATGACAAGAGAGTGATAATAGTGTTAAATTAATCTGTAATTAAAAGTTTTAAAATTTAATAGAAAAGTGACAAAATAGGGTGATTTGACTGAAATAAATGAACTGCGGAGAACAGCCTGCAAAAAGGTTTTAAATTATTGGACGTGAGGTTTAAATTTATATTCAAGAGAGTCCTTCAGGATGGCCGAATTGGCCGAAACTTGGATTGAACTTTTATAGAGATAATAAAGAGTGTTTATAGACTTTACTCGGATACAAATTATTTTATTTTAACAATAAATTATTGACTTAAATTACGATTCTATGTAATTTTGCCCCTAGAAAAACTGCGAAAGTTAGTGTAAATAAAATCACTTGGAAGGAAAATATACACCACAGAGGAATTTCTTGACACTATTTTAATGTCAGAACTTAAAAATTTCAATTTTCTCGCTAATTTTTGAAAAAAGAAATCAATGTTCTTTGATTCAAATGAGACAAAAAAATGTCCGAACTTTGCGAACCATCCTAGAATTATAAGCATTAATGAAAGTATGCTTCATGGCATACTTATTCATGGGGCTAATATCAGAAAACTTTTATATTTGTGGAACCCCCGAAAAAATAGAAGGCTTGCAGTATTGAACTCCATGATAAGTAATTATTTACTAGAAATGAGGCATTGTAATTTGAATAGAAGGGGCCAAATTTAGATTATAACATGTATTCATATAAATACAATTTTGTGATGTTTTTGGATTCAGATATACTTATTAACTAAAGAAACCCTTCTCTAATGAATACACTTTTCTGAACCCTGATATTGAATGAGCCATTGGTGACCTAGCACTAATGGAACGCATCAACGTTTATAATGAATGATCCAAGAGACACCCCGAGCTGTGACACCAACTTCAATCCACTTTCACTGGCTGTGCAATTGGGGAACTGAGAAGAGGTGGGACGAATTTAGCTTTCTCCAGGCTCAGTACTAGCAAACCATACCATTACAAGCGACTACTGAAGGTCAGGGGTCAACAAACTACTTTCTTACTAGAATTTCCACTTATTCTTTCTTACCGGGTACTATGGTCTCGCGAAGTTAATCTTGGGAATATTGAACAGAAAACTTGAAAAATATATAATATAATTAAAATTCATAACCATCTAATGTCAAAAAGTATTGATCTAAAAGTTGAGTACGTAAGGCAATACGTTTGAGACTTAGTAGGCAAAGAATAGTATAATTACACTTCTTCTTTACAATTCATGTTTCTGCTCTGCATGAAATGCAGCAGGTCCAGAGGTAAGAAGAGATGGTTGGTTGTTTTTGTATGATGGCAAACGATATCGCGGTCATCAGTGCTCGGGATGTTTATAACATAAATTTAAAAGTTAACAGAATAAAAAATAATTATTATTCTTTATTTGTAATCATATAGACCTTTTGGCATTTAGAGTAAATTTGTGAACCATTAGACAAGTTCCACACAGTAATTCGTGAAGAGAGCAGCCTTCCAATGAACACACGCCCAGCGTCCTACCTCCACCTAATGTAGCAGATTAGGTCAAGTCTTCTTGTCTGATTTTTCGGTAGTGTATCAGGGGTATCCAGCGAGTCAATCATGAAAAGTTTTCAATTGTTTTTTTATTATGTCAGTCACAAATGGTATGTCTAGGTTCTTGTGTTTGTGTTATGCAAAAGGGACTGTGAGTGACGTACCCTAGGAATTCCGATTGAAAGATCTGGTCTGAAGGATTTTCTGTGGCCTATGCCCATATTAGCATAAGTAGTATGTTGTTTGAGAATTTTGTTAGCTAGTGATAATTTATTGTTAAGATGAAAAATTCGGCAATTTGAAAGGTCTTTTTTCAAAGTTGTCACATGTATAATAAACCACCTTTATGAGAGATTGGACCAGTAAATCTAAAATGAGTACCTTCATTCCGAATAAACCACCTTTATGTGAGATTGGACCAGTAAAACTAAAACGAGTACCTTTATTCCGAATAAACCACCTTTATGTGAGATTGGACCAGTAAAACAAAAATGAGTACCTTTTTCCGAATAAACCACCTTTATGTGAGATTGGACCAGTAAAACTAAACCGTTCGAGTGATGAGTCATAAGCCATTTGTATCCAATCTGAAGCTTTTTTGCTTTGAAGTGTTTATTATTTAAAAGGACTTGTGTTTAGTTTTAAAACGAAAAGGTGTGGTCAGGGATGTCGTCATGGGGAAGCCAGGACGGTCTCACTCTCTCACTCCCTGCTCCCTCCTAATCATTTGAAAAGCAAAAAAAAATTTTAACGAAATTCGAGAACCTACTTCAAACTGCGTAAATATCATTTAAACGTTATGCTCGAAAAGTTTAAATTTAAAAACAAAAATATAAAACCAATATTAGAGAAATCAGACATATCGCGCTACTACTGCAGCAACACCGTCCATCAGTGATGGTGCTCACTGATACAATGCTCACCTCAACATCGCCACGGATCTACTTCCATGGGTATACAATGTACCGAGAAACCTGCCTCCCCGGTACTTGCGAGGGGGTAATTATCCTAGTCAGGGAGGACATCCCGTATAGAGACATTCCTAACCCCGTGAAGATAACAGAGGGTACCCACCTGGTCTCGATCGACGTACGGTTTAAACACCGCTATACCTTCACTTGCGTCTACAGGAGGCCTAGGGCTGGTCTCACGTCAGTGAAGCTACTGCATTCTGCATGCCCAGGCGACTAGCCGGCATATTGTACTGGGTGATCTCAATGCCCGGCACACCGTCTGGCTGTGTAGCAGCAACAATCCAACAACAGGCCAATTGGAAGAGATATACGTCGAGGATCGTGGAGGACCTCCCGGCCATTAAGCAATACTACACACCAGACGAAGTGGACTCGGCTGTTGAGATAATCACCACTACCATCAAAGAAGCAGCCAATAGGAATATTCCGAAATTCACTTCTGTCCCCAACGCCATCAGGAAGCCACCAAAGCACATCCTCGTTCTCATATGCCAAAGGAACAACCTGCGCAATGTCTTCTTGCGCACTCGTAATTATAGATTACTTAAAACCGGCCATCAACGCTATGACACGGCTAGCTGGGGTCGGTACTGCCCCGCGCCAAGGGCAACAAGTCGTCTGGACTGGACGGGATCCCCAGTGTACTACTGAAGATGCTTCCCAGGAAAGGTAAAGCCTTCCTGTTGAACATCTTCAACTCGTGCATACGAATCTCGTACTTCCCAGCGGCCTGGAAACGTGCGATTGTGGTGCCACTACTCAAGCCTGGGAAGAAAGGTGACTCGCCAGAGCATTATCGCCCGATCAGCCTCCTCTCGCACATGAGCAAGGTTTTCGAGAGGTTCCTACATCACCATCTCATGGAGCATTGCAGAGAAGCCGATATAATACCTCCCGAACAGACTGGTTTCCAAAGAGGTGTCGCCTGCGAACATCATCTGGTGAAACTGCAAGCCCACACCATAGAGCGGATTTATAACAATTATGCGACTGCTTTCATCTCACTGGACTGCAGCCAGCTGTTTGAGAGCGTGTCCCACCCGCTGCTGCTCCACCGACTGGAGGAGTTCAAGTTTCCCGCCGCCCTATGCCGATTGGTCAGAAACTACCTGAGTGGACGATCGTTCGTCGTAAGAGTTGGTGAAGACTTGTCGCCTTCAGCCCCCACCACCTGCGGAGTACCTCAGGGCTCGGTGCTTGGACCACTGCTGTTTGTCGTTTTCACGGCTCCAGTAGTCGCCATGGAGCACCGACATGCAGTAGTAGCAGCCTATGCCGATGACATCGGTGTCTATGCCTCCAGCATGAGAGCTGAACTGGCCCTTCTGCTGAGAGCTGCTCTGAAGAAGGATGGAATCAAGGTTAATCCAACGAAAACGGATGCCATTGTCATGTCCCTCCAGAAGGGCAAGAAAAGCAGGCTACCACAGCAGTCCAGCCACGCCAGGGAGAGACTAAAGCTGGCCCGGCAGAAGTCGCATAGGCTCTACCACTTGCTTCCTTCACAACAGATCACGTTACGCCTGAAACTCAAGATATACAAGGCCATCATACGTCCAACGCTGCTCCATGGTGCACCACTGAGGCGAATAGTCAAAGGAACTCGTGGGCCAGGAACGGAGTAATATGTGAGGAGCTCCAACTCCCGTCTGTGCCGGAATTCATAGGTCGTAGACACATCAAATTCTTTGATGGGCTGAAAGCCTGTGCCAACCTTCTATTCCGTGAGATCACCCCTCCACCAACCCTCTTGGTTGACGTCCTCGCCTTGGGAGGGACTTCTAGCTCTGCAGCCTGAAGTCATCACTTCAACACCACCAACAGAAATAGCCCCTCCCTATTCCTAGTGAGCATCCAGGCAAACATATGCCATCATTGTTGACACCGCCTTTAGCGGTTTCTAAATGCCTTTTCTTTGCTCCGGGAGGTAAGAAAAAAAAATACATTTACGACTACGTGGATAAATGATTTCGATGCCTTTTCAAAAATGGTAGTTGATCAATTTTTATTGAAATGTTTTTAATGCTAATAATTTCAACCATTAAACAATCTGTCTTGAAGGAAATTATCAGACTTAATAAATTAGATTGCTACATCCCAACCAATCCTAACACCATCCTCACCACGTATGCCGATGACACATGTGTGCTCGCTGTTAATAATAACCCTTTAATTGCATCCCAAACTCTTCAATCCCACAGCCCTCGAAGAATGGTGTCGTAATTGGAGGTTTAAAATAAATTCCAACAAATCCCATCAAATTACCTTTACCCTACGTCGTAAACCTACTGACTGCCCTATAGTATACTTCAATAATGTTTCCCTTGCCTCTGTAGAACAGAACCGCTACCTAGGACTACATCTAAACAAACGAATAACCTGGAATACTCACACAAGACTGAAAAGACAGGAAACTGCACGTCGATTTCGACTATTACAGCACTTACACAAACGGTCCGAACTTCCAATTAATTACAACATACTGATATACATGATAAATATAAGGCATATCTGGACATACGGCGTTGAGCTTTGGGGCTCCCCTAAACCTGCAAATTCCTCTCTAATCCTTACAATCCAAAATCCTTCGTAAAATCGTAAATGCTCCCTACTTTGTCACAAATAAAATCATCCACAAAGACCTTAATGTTCCATTTGTAACCGATCTAGCCCGAAGAAGATATCAATCCTTCCATTATGAACTCCATAACCACTCAAATCCATTAGTTTCTAATCTTGCTTCCTCTTTTATTCGGGACTTCAGACCTTATATTGTAAAAATGTTTTTAGAGTGCTACGAATGGGTAGTTTCTCTACATGCTTGTACCATACCATTATGATTTCCTCAAATTTACTTGATGTATTTTATGTTTACAACTATAATTAATTAATAAATAAATTTAATAAAAAAATAATAAAAGAATTGCAGAAAAAAGCCTCCAATTCGCGATAAGTTGCATTAAAAACAATTTATTGGAATTAGGTGCTTAATGAAATTCTGAATATTGGTTATGAACTTTGGAGTAATATAGAATACAATTTTTACTTTATCTGTTGAATTGGTAAGTAGATTACTGAAGGTAACTAACAATTAAAACTGACGTAGTGAAGATCCTCCTTATTCACTCGCAGTCAACTATCTCCCTATGGATTGGGTCTTAGGTTACTCAGAATTGATTTAATACACAAAGCAAGCGATATTCTCCTGAGCTCAGATGTATCTTCTTTCCACAACCGACTAGTCAAGTCGTTAGCTCATAGATAGCAGAAGCTTGATGTGCTCACTAATTTTAATTATGTTCCTTAAACAAAGGAATAATTTTTGTTAACACATTTCAATTTAATGTGAAAATAACTATCGGTTCAATATGAATTAAACTTTTGTTGATCACCTATAATCGTTCGATTAAACTTGAGAACGCACCTTTAAAAACAGTCTGATTTGATTTTAACAAAGCCATTTAATTCTCATAATCATTTAAACTGTTCCCAGGCACTATGAAATTATCACATGATAAAAATAAACTGTGGTTCCTAAGAACCATGGGCAGATGGCTCGGAGGGAGCTACCTGGTTGGCGGCACCTTGTACCTGCCCATATTAGATTCCCTATCGCCGTGTCCATCTCCCCGCCTTTAATTTCAAATAAGGCAAACCCTGCACCCGCCCTCTCCGATAGCTACATTACGCTCTTCTTCCTCGCGGCCATCAATTAGTAGAACAATCTTCAGGTAAATATAATGTCGCAACTCAAATAAACGAGAAAATTTGTTCCTCAACAAGTTGATTTGAGTGAAACTTTGACAAACCTAGAGCTATAATTAAAAGCATATGCTAGCAGAACTGTATGATTACAATGATTATATTTAACTTTTACACTATAGAGTTCAATAAGAATCGTCATAACTGTACAAGTACTTCGTTGGGTAGTTTCTCTTTGTTTTGTCAATAAATCCCAATTTATAATGAAATGAAAAATAGTTTATTATTCTGGGTCCCTTTAGAACAATTATAAGATGATTTCAATTTTACAACATTTATTGGCCAAGAACAGTGTGGCCACACTTAATATTAACTTATATTAAAATTGTGTATAAATAATTTTTGATACATAGATAAAAAAAAAATTAAAAAACTAACTGACTAAATACATAAAAAACAAAACCTGGAAGTACGAGATTGGGTTGAGAATTTGAATTGCTGGTTTTCTAGGATTTATGAGGGGCGCTGAGTACTTTTATAGTGGAATACAATGTATTCCACTATAAAAGTATATTAAAGTATTTATTTATAATAAATAATAAAAGTACACTATAGTACATTTGTAATAGAATAAAATATTTCAACAAAGAAATGGTAGGTGGCCGATAAAGAAAAACAATCAATTAGTTTTAGAACGTTTCTAGATATGTATATCAGACAGTGACGAATTCAGGAGTATTGTGTGTGTTTTTTTACGAGTGTGTGTTTCTTGTCGGTGGAAATCTTCAAAAGACACGGATAGGCCCGTACCTATCCGTGTGCGGGATTTTTACCCACTAAAACCACCGCCATACACCTGTTCATTCCTATCCACGGGACCGCCGCTAGGCATTACATCATGGAGGGAAATGGCTGATTGCCGCCACGCTTCCATCTTGCAGTGATAAAAGCATTTTTAACATCTAGAGTGATGATTGATGTATAACACTTAGCACCTCTCCTCCATCTTGGTCCTGCAATTGCTATGCGGGCCATCTCGACTACCAATCCAACAGCATCTATCGTGGATCGCTCTTTACGAAATCCGTATTGAGCCCGGGAGAGGCCATTAACTCCCTCCGTGAACTCTTGTAGCCTGAGGGAAAGGATTTTCTCAAATGCCTTACCCATAGTATCCAATAACCAATTGGACGATATGGTTGACGGGTCTTCCAGTCTTCCCTTACTCTTTGGAATAAGAACGAGGCGCTGTCTCTTTCAAGGTTTCGGGATTGAGCCTTCACGAATACAGGAACTGAAGAGATTGATGAAAAGATCTGGCCTTTTCCTGAGAGCCACATTCGGAATTCCGTCCAATCCTGGTGCCTTGCCATGTTGTAGGTCCGAGACAATGTTCTCTAACTCTTCCTGCGTGAATTGTGGAAAATCCGTTGTATATGTATTGTCTATACATTCAGTAGTATTCGCCTGTTCAGGGAATAGTGTTCTGACAATACTGTCTACAACATTGGATCGTGCCCTTACATAGTTTCTTGAGTGCTATTTTGCAAGGTCTACCCCATGGGTCTGCATCCACCTCATCACAGAGCTCTCTCCATCACCGTCGTTTGCTTTCTTTAATGGCTTGTCGGAGGTTCCTCTTAGCTCTCTTGAACTCTTTTTGAAGCACAGGAAACTCCGGCAGACGTCTCGCTCGCTGGTAACGTCTTTTTGCTTGGTTGTAACACCGGCGAAGATTGCTAATTATATCCGTCAATCAGTACATTGAGGAATGATGTTTGCCAGACGTTGAACGGGTCATAGCTGCATCACAGGCTCCAGATATAAAAGAGGTTAGTGTATGCGCCTTTTCCTCGGCTGACCCTTTCAATTCACACTCGTCCTCTAGCATCAAAGTGAATGCGGCGCCATCGAAAGTCTTCGTGTCCCATCCGTTGGTTCTCCATCTACAACTCTTCTTTCTTGTCGGCGTATCCACTTTAATCAATATAGCCTGATGATCACTGTTTGTATAAAATCCACAAACCTTCCATGTTGCAATCCGATGCAGACGACCACTCACAAACGTCAAATCGATGATAGATGATCTTCCTGCTCTAGTGAACGTCGGATTTGTTCCGGTGTTCATAAGGATCATATCACTTAGTTGTGCGAAAGCTTCCAGGAGAACTTCACCTCGTCGATTTGTTATTCTACTCCCCCATTCCGTTGCCCATGCGTTGAAATCACCAGCTATGATAGTTGCGATGCAACAAATTCGCAAAGTCATCTATTGTGATGCTGGAATAGGCGTAACAGCTAAAGATGTAGATGTCGTTGATCTTCGCCCATACAAAGCCGGAGTGCGATGTAGTATTCACTTCCTGGATAGCTTGGAAATTACAATACAGGCCCAAATAGCAGCTTTGCCACTGGCATCGGATACCCACGAGTTTGAGGAGTGGAAAGCGACAAGGAGAATAAAGCAATCTATCAGTTTCCAAAGAATTTGGGATAATCCATAAGCAGACCGGAGTTATAGCATAAATTTAGAATAATTAAAAAAAATCGATTATCTCTATCGTAAACTGTTTAAAATTAATTGACCATAATAATAATCCATTCTACTAAAACATTTATGAATATAATAAATGGGTATACACCAGTTAAGTTAAAGTATTTTCTACAATTATTACAAATTATTATGAGATGGTAGTTAGATTGAATATTAGTTCACACCTTGACAGCTAAGTCGCGCCAGGCTGGACTGATACGGTTCTAGCCGTGGTGACTAATAGATAGTAGCAGCGTTGCTATAGTTGTGGATATGCTAATTTTGGTCAAATTAGATTAATTTAAATATTTTTGCTGCTTCACTACCGGGCTGGGAAAAAATTATATTCATAAAGGAAATGAAAAAAAAATGTCTTCTGGATAGAAAATTTGAAATCGCATATTCCTTTTAAACATGAAGGAACAAAGTTGGCTTTATGTAGGTCTGTTGGAACATGGTTTAAGGTCAAATTCCAATTCGAATGGAATCGATCGAACCATTAAACAGATTTTGACATTTTCAATAATTGTGCAGGTCAGTATCAAGTTCCTCCCGTGCAAATACGTAAACTTCGGAACATCTATATTTCGAAAAATTATGGATTAATGTAATATCAATTTTATCAGATCCCATCAATTACATACGTAAATATCTTTTCCTCATCTTGCATATCCATTTTGAAATAGATTTATGTATGGTCTTCAGTAAATTTAATAAATTCCACTTGCTACTTTAGTTCACGCATTCGCAAACGTATTTGCCTTGTCACATCTAGATTTTGATAACAGCTAGTCGGATTTAAATCCTATTAAAGACCTCGAAGATTAGTGTAGACATGTTTTAGAATCATCCATAACATTTCTTGAGAAAAATTTATTTTCTGAGTAAATATATGTTTCAACAATAATGGGTACTGTAGATTTTATCCTCAAAAGAAAAATCTTTATCCTTGAAATTTAGGTAATTGGGTACCCAATAGAAATATATAGTAATGGGGTAGTGCCCAGAAAAAAAATAATACAGGGATATTAGAAAAAGAAGACAGAAATGGTTAGGAAGCTACTTTGATCAATGTACTTAGCAGTCGCTTTTATTTATTACTTTGTAGACAAATCAATGGTTTCTCAAATGGTTGTAGCATATGTAATTCTTTTTTTTTCCTTTATTTATTTTATTATTGTAGAATTCTTTATTAGAAACGGCAGGTTGGCCAAATATTGGAAATTAAACAGGAGCACCAGACTTCAAGTGTCGTCTGCACGAATACCATCGAGAAAGACATTTGGCTATAAATTAGACCGAATCGTGCTGGTGGACGTGCAACACGATCCCAACATCAACACAACTTTAAGTTCACGTATTTCTCTATCCAGGCTTCAAATAGTGAAAATTTGATACCTACTTTTGTTATTTTAGCCTCTTTTATATTACACTACACTAAAGGTAAATTGACTGTATTCAGATATCTTCTGACAATTTGATAAATTCAGAGTTTAATAATTTGCAAAAATACAATTATTTCTGTAAATAATTATCCAGTATGGAGCTCTGAAAATACAGTCCTACAGACTATTTCTGCTATGTACGAGGGTAATTCAAATAATACGATAATTATGATATAGCGGTTCAAGAAGAGAGTTGACTGATTCGTATCTTGGGTAGAATACTAGAGGAGAATTAAAAGAGCTGGAAGCGACCTGTGACCCAGCTCTGTAACGAGTAATAGAGAAGAAAGTTGCCAACACCAGTTGCGCAACACATAATAATTTCGAAAACATCATTTTACAGGCAAGAGTGTTTCATTGGTACAAAACGTCCCCTGATGGGTGGCACAGTGGGTAATGAACCCTGCCATCATTAACCATGGATGTTTGTGATAGAAAACTATTTTAAGGTTGTTCGTTTCTTATTGAGGGGCATCGTCGCCTCAGCATCAATGAAAAGCCATTATCTGCTAGGAAAGTTTTGCAATGGTGTTCTGGAATTCAAAAAGGTGTTCTTTTGCACGATTTCCTTCAGGAATAAAGATAAGTCTCAGTCTACTAGTGGATTCACTTTGATCAAGAGAAGCCTGCTTATCGTTGCTAAAGAAGACAACAATCTACCAGGGATGTTATTTTGCTGCATTACAACATCTTCACATTTCTAATCTCGCACACCAAAAATAAGTAAAATGTTCTAGAAAACAAAAACAAAGCTCCCATTATGTATTCCAGATCCATGAACACCCCAGCCAATCATAATTGAGAAACGAGATGCAACTTGTCTTTGAAATAAGAAACACTGGTCACATCCTAGCCAATCTTTGTTGCAAGCCTTCAGTAGAACAACATATGAAAAGACTGGAATTCACTATGTACACTATATAACAATTAAAGTATATAATAAAAGAGTGAAAATCTTAAAAAAACAAAATCCCATAAATGTAGATATGCTGACTAAAGACAGCAAACCTCACATCGAAACTCTCAAGGAATGCTTGAATATGAGCTGGTTGAAGAATGAATAATTAAGTATTGGTTTCAAACCAAATTGGTAAATTCAGGAGAGAGAATAGAGTTTAATCTGATCCAACAGATTTGGGTTCTAATGGTGCCTGAGTCATTGTTTGCTTTGTAGGAGCCTGAGACGAGATTTCTTTAAGTGTTTCTCTACCTTCTTCCCAAATCATATTGCCAGCTATTTTCTTATATTTGTGAATTTCATAACTTTGCACTTTCACTAATGGGTTGCATTTATCTTTATCCTCCTTATTATTTTATTAAGATTTTGATAATTTGTATACCTCCAACAAATCAGACTTCCCCTGTTTGATGGAAGAAGAGAATTATCCCTTCTGCAGAGAGTTCATTTACGGGTGGAAGGAGGTGGTGGGCCCCACTCATTTCACAATGGGAAGGACTTGACTACCCGACATCGACGAGCAATGTTCTCTGGGTTGTACCACAGTAAAAATTGTTCCCAATAATAATTAAAAGGAACCCCTCTAACATTGTGATTGTTACTACTGAAATTTACAAAAAAATAAATTGTTGATTCTTAGAAGTAGTGGCATGCCCAAACCCCAGCTCATTATCCCACTGCTGCCATACCCTGTGTTCCAGAAGTGGCAAGGGAGGGAAATATAAAAAAAAACTCCAATTTTACTTATTTTTGTATCACTCCTTAACTCTTACATTGACTCTAAGTTCTTTTTAATTTTAGACCATATGAAGACCTACATTGTGGTCAAATTATTGGCAATAAATAAATAGCTGAGAACTAATTTGTATTTATTCTTCATCACAATCATAACCATTTTTTTTTTACATTTAGCTGCAACCAGTTATAATAACTGTCCCTGTTTTATAGTAGAAAAACTAAATTGCCAAATCATATTCTCATCTTATCAGCATATGAACACTGAGCAAAAGAGAAGAGAAATTATATCCAGAAATATCTATCAGACAAAACTCATAACAATAAATAACCTAGTTCAAAGTAAAAACATTCATATAATATGCCTTAAACAGTGTTACATTACCTTACTATTTACATCATTTCTGACTATACCCTAATCATTTACTACTTGATTTCAATTATATTCCCATCATTATAAATATTATTATAATTTGGCCGGTTTAAAGATGATTTATTTTCAAGAGTGATTGTAAGTAAACATCAGTCATCCCCAGGGCTGCTGTAAGCTAAAATCAAAGGCAAAATAGTACAGCTGATTCCCACTCTCTCAATATTTGATGGGTTTTTGTCAATAACAGGAACATGTTGTTTAAGGTATTGAAACGAAACTCATTACAATATTATTGCATTTTACTTAAAATACAACTTAATTGTTTTTACTGAATTATTAATTAATGATATTATGAGTTTAATTTAATAAATAGAGAATAAACTATGTTTTATTCACAACACTCTTCTTACCATCTTTTCAGCGAAAGTTTGAATAATTGAGTCAAAATTAAATGTTCTTGCTAATATGGATTCAATAGACAATACTTTCTTCCTTCTTTAAACTATAAACAACATGCATATTTATAAATTAGACTTCATTGTCAGACAGAGGCAAAAATAGAAATTGTCTTTAGTGAGGGCCCAAAAAAAAAATCACTTTACAAGGCTCTATATCTGATTAAACTTTCCAATGTTTTGCAGCTAAGGCCAATGAAGACAGGAATCCTCTTTTCCTCTTACTTCTTTTTCATTTGACATTAGTGAAAGCCTCAGCATCAGATAAAATATCAATAATAAAATATAAGATTAAATAAATCAAATCCTACTATTTTGTAAGGAATCCAAATAAAAGAAAATATCTATCAAGAAAAACTGCTAAGAAAATTGAGAAAAATGTATGATGTAAATTAAAAATAAATTGTACCTAGTTATTTTGAGTTAAAACAAATTTTGTTTTGTCTAGAATAAAAATATGGTGGACATAATGTAAACTTATTCTAAAAATTAAAATTTTCTTTTTCTTTAGAGAGGGAGAATAGCATCCCTCCTCTGAATCCGTCAATGCTGTCAATTCAATAAAAGTACATACTATATTTATCATAGATTGGAATAAATTTTTTTTCTTCATATATTTTAGGAGAATTCCATCAAAAGTTAATTTTTCCTCTTTTGAAAGAAAAAAATATTATGAGAGCATCAGATGTAGATAAATTGAAATTTTATTGATTTGCAATAGCTATTTAATAAGGGAAAATTATAATTCTGAAATAAACAGGATAAGTGTTAGAAACCGAATTTTAATTTGTCAAAAAAAAAAAAAGTTTTCTTATGAAAAGTGATGATGTATTATTATTTGATAGAATATTTCTCATTTTTTTAACAAACTAATGGATGGTAAAGCTCCTAGATGACTCTTCAAAGGTTTACAAAGGCAGCCTGATTATGATCGATCAGTTTATGAACTATGTGTTAACAACTTAAATTAACATTTTGCAACTAAAAAAATATTGTGCATGAGTGATATTTTTTCAGAAGCATGAAATATAAAAGTGAAAAAATATTGAACAATTTTTGGTTTGTCTGTGTACACAGACTACCAAATGTGAATTTATGGATAACTACAATCAGTTAAGGGATCAACTTATTTTCTCCTGTGCCTCTGTAGAACTACAAAAGAAGGCTCTAGAAAAGGGCTCTATTATACACATAGAGATCATAGACCTTGGAAAGCCTCTGGGAGCATTGAAGGTTCATTAGTCATGTCATTAGTGAAGCAAGACTTGGCATTCTAAGGGTTGGATTAATAAGGAATTATTAAACCAGCTAAAGGTCAAATAAAATAGTGTGCTTGAATAGTTCTAATTATCAAAATTACAGATGTACAAGTCCCAATCAATTATCGGTGTTTGAGTAAGGCTGTTCAACATGAAACACTCAATACCGATATTGGATATCTGCCTCTCAGAGGCATCTTGCAACTGCCTTTTCAAAAATCGATCTTAAGGATGCAATCTTCCAGCTTGAATTGGCAGATTCAAACCATCTCTTCACAACTTTTCAGGTGATGGGCATGTACCAACTCGAGAGGTAGGCACAAGGATTGACATCTACCGCTGAAATACTTCAAAAGACTATTGATACTGTGCTGTCAAACTGCACTGGATGTTTTGCATTTGTTGAAGATATCCTTGTATACTCCTCAACCAAACAGGTGGAAGATTAATTAAAGCTTGATCTTGATAAGCTGAATGTTGCGGTGTTCATGCTGAATGAGAAGAAGTGCATATTCCGAGTTAAAGAATTGGATTTTTTGGGACACCACCATTATGGCCAACAGGTACTCTGAAATTAAAGTCAAGGACATCCTGGAATTCTGACCGCCTAGTAACTAGAGTGAGGAATGCATCTTCCAAGGATGGGTTGATTTTGTTGGCTGATTCATACGGAATCTATCATCTCTATCAGAATCTCTACACAAACTGGTGAAGAAGGACACAAAATAGAAGTGGGATGTTGCTGAAAATGCTGGATTATTCGCTTTGTCAGTCGTTGCTTAATGGCAATTTATCAGAATAATTATCTAATTAATGATAAGTTACAATAAGTGAGATTTTCAATAATGTGGCAATATTGATCATATAATAAAGTAGGCAATAAGATTATGCATTGTAAGTGTTCCTTATATTATTGTTACTGTCAATCATTTTATTATTTTCTTCACCTCAATCAGCTTTAATATTGGTGCTCAACAAGTAAAAAATTAGTAATATATATCTCAAATAACTTACGTTTGCATTCAGATGCTTCTATTTCAAATGAATTTGACCATGTCCATGGAGTCCAAGGAACATCTTGATGAAAATCATCACACATTTCACAATCATCTCCCTTTGTATTATGTGTGCAATTACAAACTTTCTTCAGTTCACCATCTCTCTCTACAAACATACATTCACTGGCATGTCCATTGCATTTACATCTGAAAAAAATAAAAACAAGTTAATAGACTCTAAAACGTAATAAATAGAAATAATGATTATCATATTATCATAGATGATAATGATTATTTAGTAAGGTTAACATGAATTGGAAAATAGAGGAAATTGTAAAATTTATAATTCAAAAATTTTCTTTTAATTTAAAAGTCTGTTACAAACTAATTATCAATTAGTTATTAACTATCCTTTAATTACAATAAAAGTCCATTATAATAATGAAACCTTAGATAAATTACTGAGTTATTTTCAAATACTTAAAACATAGTATGTCAGGTGTATTTGTTACATTACTAAGCTGCACACATGTTTACACTTGCAAGCTGCTGACTACCAAATGAACCCCAAGACCAATTACATGTTTCACTACTGGAACTATCATATTATCAGTCATCAAAAGATGAAACTATGACAATAGCCTCCATCCTATCACCATATCTATATTTTTCTATATCAGGATTAAACTTTCTCATTCTGAATTGAACCTCTCAATATTATATTTAGTCAATAATCAAATTAGTCAATACTGTAAACACCAATCATTTTACATCATCCATAGAACTAAAGTAGACACATAATCACAAAACTAATTGAAAATAAACACATATAGAAATCAGTGCCCTCTCTAATGGTTCTTTCTTTGAAAATATAAAATTATTATCTCCAAAATAAGCTTGCAATAGAAAGCGTTCTGTGTAAATGTTTTTCAACTTTGATTTCTAGTCCGCCTCTTGGCTTTCATTCTTCTGTCAGTTTAATTTGATTTTAACCAGGTGAGGTAAAAATTCCATTTACTTATATTATAAATTAAATGATAAAGTTAATTATTGCAAGATTTGGGCATTTTCTACATATTTAGGGTTTTCACTGCATAATTTTGCACATTCTGCAATTATTGTTTACAGTACGTTTTTTTTTTTTTTTTTTTTTTTTTACTGCACAAAAATCTGGTTTCCAATGATAACACAGGTAAAAAATAAAAAATGTAATTTTGCAGTTTGAACCAGTTAATAAAGATCGTTGCATAGTCTGAAATATGTCAAACATGGAACAATAGTAATCTATGACTTCTCTCAACTTTAATCATGCGTAAAAGAAATGTCGTTATGATGGAAGTAGGGAGATGTCATCCCTCCAGTTATTTGAAATTCTAAAACGTTGGGAAATTTGAGAACATACATTAAACTATGGAAATTCAGATAAAACATTATTCAAATGGATTGTTATGCTCAAAATTCTTAATAAAAACTCTAGAGAGGTTAGATTTCTAAAAATATTTAGGAAAAGGAAAATTTCAGAGAAGTGAGGCATAAATTAGCAATCTCCATTCCTGTAGAGATTAATGAACAGCAGCTAATAGAAATTTTAACAGTATTTTGTCTAATAATTGTTAAGGGAAAACAAACCCTGATGATTATTGACTGATCAGTCAAGATCAACATAAAAACAATAATTTTTAGTTTTGGTTATGAGGATTATATGATGAAATACAGTGAAAATAAACTACATAGGTGTAAATTTTTGATTACTAATTATTTACCTATTTAAAATCCTATTATTTTATTTGTTATTTTATAGTAATAAATACTATCAGTTTGCTGTACAAAGCTTTAACTGCATCGAGAATCCTTATACAATAGTGGAACTATTCAAGCCATCTTTGGAGAATATTTGCCAAAATATACTAAAAGGATAATCCCTAACAAGATTGAAGTTTTAAATTGCTACAGGGTAAAGACAATGAAAGTCACAGCCAAAATATATTTATTTATTTTATTTTTTACCTATGTTGGCACTATTTTCAGAGAGTTGAAAACAGATATTCATTAATTTTTCAGATATTCAGTTTATTGTGAACATTTGTTTTGTATTGGTGTAACAGCCAATTTTGCATTTTACAGTGGTTTCTGTTAAACTCTGTACCTTTTTAATTTTAAAGAAATTTCCTTCAAACAAAAATCACATTAAAGAGCATAGAGTATACAATATTTTTTGACCAGTTTATATAGGTATCTACTTAATTGCAAAAAAAAAAGTCATTTTCGTTTTCAATTTTTGTCCTCTTTTAAACTTAAAATGTTAAAGATAAAATTAAAGTGAAGATCATCAATCAAATGAGGTCATCCCTGGTATGGAATTGTCTTGATATCCTAAAATAGCTTGCTATAGGCAAGAAGCTTACTCTAACATGGAACCAGGGACACGAGGGAATCAAAGGAAACTAGATAGTCAATGAACCAGCAAGAAAGAGATCATAAACGGCGTTATTAGGCCCTGAATCAAGCTGTAGTACATCTATTAGTGTAATAAGGAAGGAGATTGAATCCTGGGAAACAGAGAAGAAGGGAATACAATGAGCTACAAAACCTGGTATGAAACAATCTAAACTCCTCATAAATATGTCAAAGGATAAGGTGAAATTTTATCTAACCCTAACGTGGAATGAATTGGGAACAAAAACAGGCCTCCTCAAGGGCCATTATCTCTTAAAATATCATCTCATGATGATAAAAATAGTAAAAGATTTCTATATATATATCTTCTCTTTGCTCAGAAGAAAAGGCTAAGAATAATCTATTTGAATTTGATTATTCTCTACTACTTGATTCAAGCAATAATTAAACCTGAAGACATTAGAGGAACTGACCCAAAAGACCTAATGGGCTTTATTAGAAGTATTAAACTCCTTATTAAAATTTACTGACAAGTAAGGGATAACTCACATACAATCCAAATAGGATTGAGGTGAGGATAGGTTCCCCATCCCTTTGGGCCTCATGGGTACCCATTTTCAAATCCAATCTTAAATATCTTAAAAGTACTTGCTTTAAAAATCAAACATTTTCAGAAGAAACCAAAATAGAGTTAAAATTTCAGTCCCTATGGCTTATTTAATTGTCATATTTTTAAATTTTAAAATAAAGTGAAAGTTTAAAGAAGTATTAGTAGCACTGAAATGTTCAATCTAAAATATAGGAAAATAGTTTGATAATCTCAATATTTCTTTGATATTATAATAAACCTATGTACATTATTTTAAATAATATAATTAAGAGGGAAATTGGTTTAGAAGAATATGTTTAAATACTCCTTTCTCCATAGTTCCTTGCATATTTTTTCTAAAACTTAAAATTGAGGTAGTTCTAATAAGTTAAAAAATTGAATTCCAACCTTCATAATAGGAATATAAAATCATTTAATACAGTGAGCTTTATTCAAGCTCTTCAATTAGACAAAATTTCATGTTTTTAATCAGAATAGTGAGGTTTTTTTCATAAAGTTGCGTAAATGTAGTAAGCATTTAGTGACTTTAATTTGATTTAAACAAGGTAAGGTAAACTTTTCCTATACTTATATTATAAATTAAACAATAAAGTTAATTATTGCAAGATTTGGGCATTTTTTACATATTTAGGGCTTTCACTGCTCTAAAAAAAATTCTAACAAAAAAACTAATGAAACTTAACTTCAAGAATAAACTTTTAATCACATATTACAACACAATAAAATACATTTTTTAATGAAAATGTTAGATCTTTAATGTGTGACCTTTCTGAAATATTTAAGATTGGATATACATGATATTAGATGGATGACAATGTTTGAAGATCCATTAGAGAAAAAGACAAAACTCCCTGGTCTGCTATGTTCAAGTAAAATAGTATAAAATAAACACTCTGTAACGAAAAAATTGAAAAAGTCTTAGCTTTACACTTGACATTTTTAATTTTAAAATAGGAGCAATTAGTGTTTTTAGTAATCCAAACTTTCCATAATATGTTTATTAACATAACTTCAAATTATTTTCTTCATATATGAAAATGCAATAAACTTTTTGGAGAACTCCTGTCTTCAGGGTTCTCTAGACATACAAATTGTAGTTTCTTAGAGCTCCCTGTTTCCTCATCCATACAGTTATTTGTTATCAATGTGAAAAAAAACCAAAACGATATCTTAAAATAAAAGACAACAATTTTTTTTGTAGATTGCAATAACATTACTGGAGAGCTGAAAATAGCTATTCTACAATGATAATTGACTTGTAAAGTGTTCCCTTGTATTTTAAGATATTGTGTTTTGTTTATTTAACTTTTTTTTCTTTTGTTTAAATAGAGAACTATATAAACTTGACAGAAAATATCAGAAATTTAATCTAGTTTAGCATATTTTTTTTTTTTGTTATATCAAATATTTTTAAAAACAAAGGTGCTACAAAGTTTAACACAAATCTCTATAAAATACAAAAATAAACTGAACCTCTAAATAATTGATTAATACCTGTTTTCAACTCTCTAAGTAATGGACAAACATTTGTAAAAATAATAAATTTTGTCAGCAACATTTTCTAATTAAATTGATTGATATGATAATGATATAGATTGACATAATACATAAAGTATGTGTTTTACAAGGTCTTAATTAAGTCTACTCTACAGGCTCCACCAAATGTATAGGTCTAATGCTTTGAAAAACTAATATCTGATTTGATGCCAAGGTTCTTCGGAGTAATAATTGCAACACCATCAGTCCATCTTAGGTTTTGTCTACCATCCTGTAAGATACTGAAAAGAACCACAGTCCATCAACAACTGCTTTAGTATATATGTATCATTAAGGCTAGCAGTCAGACAATCTTAACTGCACTATTTTCATAGAATAGAATACTACTAGTTTTTAAAAGAGATCATAAAGGTCTATTATAATCTTTGATAATCAGTTACTCACAAACATAAAAATGACAACGGTAGATTGAATCTAATGATTATCGAAAAAATTATTTAGAAATTAAAGTTAACCTAGGAGATCCAGTTCCAGCTTCCTAATCATGTTATAGAAAAAAAAATACAAGAAAAACAAAATATATCAAGATTCAGAAATCTTAAGCTCTCCAATTTTGACTTGGATGCACATTGATATTCCTACCAACAATCCCTGGTTTGTAGTAACATTAACAAAATCACATTTTTTAAAAACTTTTATAAGTAATCAAAATCAATATTAGTAACCAGTAAAAAAAATTGTAGCATTAACATGCACCCAGTTATTATAAGTAAATAAAAAAAGAAAACCTATGCTTGACAACGTTTCTCCCAAAACACCTCTGTTTATAATTTCATCTTTCTCATTCAAAATCTACGATATAAAAACAGATTTTCACATAATTGCAAACTTCGTATATATACAATTTTTAAACAGATGATTGAATATTAGTGGGAATGAATGTGCTCAAGTGCAATCAAACGAATTATATTTTGCATATTTGATGGTAAATGCATGTAAGGGATAATTTCAATAAAGTAAAAAACAAATTAAAGTACAGCATTAGAAATGAAATTCAAGATTACAATCGTAGGTTCATTTTCCTTGAACAAATAAACATTCAACAAAAAAAAAACTACATTTGATGCATGTATATTCTTAAATTATGAATTTTAGTTTGTTACATACTTTCTATAGATGGGGTAATATTTATTATTATCAAAAACTCGTAAATAAGAGCACCGTTTTCTTTCATGAACAAAAAGCTCTTTAATGAACTCTTAATTCTAAAACACCAGTATTATATTATATAAATATATGAAGTATATGAAAATCCAAGGAATTAATTAAAATTGGAACCTTTAAATTGAACAGTTAATTTATAAGCTTTACCTGTACATTAGCTGATCTAGCTCCCAATTGGACCAGAGTTAGAGGCAGCCACTTTCAAATTAGGTCACCAATCCAATTGTAGGACATTTTTGAAACCCTTTCCCAAATAACATGGACAATTGGAAAAAAAAGAAATAGGAAGTAGGCTTTTACATGGATATTGAAAAAATAACAATGATTAATAACAAATATTTGAAAGGCAGTTCACCTTGGAACCATTTTTTTTGTTTATATGCAAGAGAAAATGTATAAGGTTAATAATTTGTTTATAAATATCGTATTATAGACATTACCTTGCACCTATAGCAATGTCGGATATAGCATAAAAATATGATGACAAAACAGTTGGAGTTCCAAAGATTTCATCACCAAATGTATTCATTCGCCTGAGTACAATTCTTATGTCTGTAGCTGTTACCCATTCCTGAAATGAAAAATATTATTCTCATAAATGCAATAAACAATACAAGCACAAGTCATCTTTATTGAAATATAAATGGGAAAATATCGTTAAACAATAAATGTTATAATGGTGATGTGAACTCCTGTTTTTCTCTCCCCTTCTTATCCCTGAGAAGAAATAAAACTTAGTTGGAATAACTAAAATTATTGTATCACGGATCAATAATACTCATAACTTGGGAAAAAACAGTAAGTTTGTTCGCCTTTCCCTGTCCTCTCTTGCAGGAGATATCAATTCTACACTCAATGCAAAGAAGAGTTCCATTACTTGCTGGTAGATAAAAAAGGCGTTCCTAAAACAGTGACTAGAATTTTTTCATCCAAATAATGAAGATGAATTATAGAAACCTCGGTTATGAATAGAATTTTGAGAACCATACCGAAACATCCATGATGCGATCGTTGGCGACGAAAAATTTACAGTCTAATGATGGATGCAAAGAGGGATCTCTAAATTGTCTGATTGGAAGTAATAAGTAACCTTACTGAAACAATTTATGTAGGGTGAAGTACAATATCTAAAATTTCCCAATAATTTTGGCCGGATTTCTTAACTTACCAGAGCAATTTGGTGTACAATAATCTGTTTTACAACAATTTTTGCGGTTTGATGTAGGTTCTCAAATCTCAAATTTAAGCACATACAGTACTAATACATTTGTTTCAAATTCACAAGAATAAATGACGAAATAATGAATATTCAGTATTCAGTATTTCGCTTACATTTTCGTTACATTAAATTAGTAAAATTTTGCTACAGTAAATAACTCATGACAGATTAAATAATAGATTTTAAAATTAAATGTATTGTATTTAACAGTAAGGTACTAAAGGAGATGTAACAGAAAATTACCTATATTACCTGAAAAGCTGGGCTACGGATAAAGCGAGGATCGGTTGGTCTACCTTCTGGTGTGGAAAACACAACATTACCGCCTGTCAAAGGTAGCAGCTCAGAAAATTCAGAGGTACAAAGCGCAGCAGTTTGATTGTTTATATCAGCAGTTTTTCTTTCTTCGAGTTGATAAACTCCTCGACAGTCAGAGCTGCAACAATAATGATTAATTGGTTACAAATTAATAATAAATTGAAAATGGGCCCTATTCCAGAATCCGGAGAAAAAATATCCTTGGCACATTAGTCCCACCTCTAATAACCAAAAAAACTCAGAACAACATAAAAAAAAAAAAAAACTAGGAGTTAACTTTGATCAGCACTAAGCATGGAATAGTCATATTTCCCAAATAATCATTAAACAACTACTACCCTACTTGTACCGGAGGAAAGAAGTGCACCAAAGAGAACCTATGAAAATTAATGTTCAGAGAGTAAGTGGAAGAAGATGCCCGCACAGGACGAAAGAAACATCTAATGACATCTCAAAAGAGTTAGAGGTTTCCGGCACATTGGTGCGAAATGAGGTGAGTGAGCAGATCGAAGAACGAGTGGAGAAGAGTAAACGGAAGTTTGAGTGCTAGCAGACATCTGTTCGTCTAATGGTTCCTAAGATATATTTTTGAGAAATCAAAATTTTTGTCAGAACAACTAGAAATTAGTTCGTACTAACAGGTTAGAAGGTTGTGATAGGCAGTGAAGTTTTTTATTTCGTTATCGAAGTACAACTTGTGTTGCAACACACTCCTTTTCAGATTACAAAGTTTGAAACTAAGATTTTCCGAAGATCTCTTATCAGGGAATTTCGAAGACGAGAACCACTGGATTAGTCATTCTAGTGGTTCTCGTCTTCCATCCAATCTGCCGCCTCTTGTCATTGATGATGTCTTTAACTTCCTCCATATCTATCGGTCTTCCTTCCTCAGAGCTCTTGTTAGACGAAGATTCCTCCCTATCGACTTCCTCCGCCACATTCTGTAGATCTTCCTCTCTCGGCGTTCATTTTCGTAGAAACTGTCTCACTCCTGACGGTTTCCCGTTGTATTCTTCCAAGGCGTTCACAGTTATGGCTCGAGATAACCAATCAGCCACCACATTTTCTGTGTCTAGTTTATATGTGATATCCATATTGCTCTGTCCCAATAAATCCTTCCAACGCATAATCTTGGCCGAAGACTCCTTCAATTTTCCCACCCGTTGCAGGGGCCTATGGTAAGTGTGTACTTTAAACTTTCTCACGTACAAAGAGGGCCTAAAGTGGTCAACAGCCCACACTATTTCCAAGAGCTCTTGTTCCAGCGCACTGTATCACTACTGGCGTACGCCACTAGGCGATCTCTTCCTTCACCCTCCTGAGACAACAGCGCTCCCAATGCATACTCACTCGCATCTGTAGTGATAGTGAATTGCCGGGTGAAGTCTGGGAAAGCAAGCACCGGCTCCTGATGCAGCTTCTCCATGTACCGCCTGATATTGTCTTTCATCATCGGAGTGATGATCACCTTCCTGCCTTTTCTGGCACAAATCTCCGGTAATAATTTAAAGTTCTCAGCAACCTCCGAACTCCCTTCACATCCCTAGGCACTTACATCTTCTGGATAGGTGCGACTCTATCTGCGTCGAGTTTAACTCCATTCCTCAAAATCGTGTGGGCCAAAATATTATTCGTTCCTGCCCCAATGATGATTTCTCTCCGGCTAATTTGAGTCCAAATTGCCTATTTCTTTCGAATACGGTGTGTAAATGCTGCACGTGTTCTTCTTCGTTCTTACTGAACACTAGATCATCAATGTAAATCAGACAGACCTATTCATAAATACCTCTCAGAAACTTGTCCATCAGGCTATGGAGGCGTATTTGATACCAAACGGTACCCTTGTAAACTCATAATGTTCACTCTCAAATGTTGCATCTTATGAGTGAAATTTTATTTGTTGATACTCAGCCTTAAGTCCAGAGTTCTGAATGCCGTTGCTCCGCTCAGCCTGTCCAAAATGTCTTCAAATCTGAGGATCAGACACTTCTCATCTACGGTATTCTCGTTCAGCTTCCTGCAATCTATTACCACCCTATACTTATGAGTAGTTTCACCAGGCACGCTCTTCTTTTTTAATGCCCACGACGGACTATTGTATGGAGAAGTACTGTCAATAATTATTCCCTGGTGTTTTAAACTTTGAAGCTCTTACCGGATATGCTGACGTAGCGCCTTGGGGTATCTCCTCTCTTTCACGTATGTCACATTGTCTTGTTTTAGTGAGATCTTATGGAACGCCTTCTGGTCGTGATTGATTGCTCCAACCCAAGCGCTCCTCTGAAAAAGACATTTTTAGATTTTTCCTCCCAACTTAATCTTCCATTTTCCCTTGCTATTCCTAATCCAAGCTCCCACCTTCTCTTGTAAGTCACATCCCACAATTACTTTGCATTCCTTAGGCATACTTCCTACCATATGTACCTGCAAGTTTTTTCTATTAAATCCATACCTTGTTAACGCTATCTCCATCTCCCCCTCTACTTCACAAGGGCCACCTAGGGTAATTAATTTACATTGACATTCCCGAATCTGGTATCTCTCCACTACACAGCTTTTCCAGGGCTATTCGGCACATGGTATTGGAACTGCCGGTGTCCACCAGGCACCTCACTCTTGATATCTCTATTATAGACAGACCGCCGCTCTTTTCGCTCACGTTATAATTCAGCAGTGTGCGGTCGCCTCTCTGTCAACATCCCCATTAGGTGTCTCGCGTCTTCCTCTTTCCAGTTCCTCGCCTCCATCCACTTTTGCATCCTTGTTTCCATCCTCCTGTTGCTACTCTTTCCCCCTTGACTAACTCGGTTCCGTGGTTCTTCAGCTTCTTCTTCAGTCTCCGTCGTTCCCGATGTTTCCGTTGATTCTCTAGATGATCTACTCAACCTTTGGTTTCTTCTCTGTATCCGTTGGGCGTTGATCTGCATTGCTTCACTCCGGCCCACACCTCTTCTTCGGTACATGTATGGCCACTGTTTGGCTATGTGCCCCTCATTTCCACATTCAAAACACCTTGTGCGTGGGCCACTAAGTGTCCTACTTTCCCGCAACCATGGCATTTTCTGTTCTCACGGCGCCCGCTGCTTCTTGGTTTTATCATCCTCCTTTCGGTGATAGCTAGTTTTTCCTTCCCACTATGACATTATTCATTTCTTCTCCTTGGAACTGCATTAGTCCTCGGTCGATTATAAGAAACTCGCGTCCATCCGCTTTCTTCTATTTCCATACGGAACTCTTCCTATCTGGCGCTGGCGTTAATTAGTTCATGTGCCCATTCTACGAAGCGAGCGCTCTTTCGGCATTCCCTCCTTCGCCAACTGAATTTTTAGTACATTCGATAAGATTTGCATCCGACCCTGTACCTGGATTGTCTCTTTAGTTTCGCTGAGTTTATCGCTGATTCTGTTGTAGTGTGCCAGGAGTTCCGCAGCATACTGCCCATTAGACTGTCTCGGTTTCTTCATCTCCCTAATCATCATAAATATGTCCTCTTCAGGGGCCCAACTTCCTCCTCCAAATGTCTTCTTCAATCTCGCCTTGATCACGCTCCAGGGTGTCTCCTCATCCGCTTGAATTTTATTGAGGATACTTATTTTCACCCTGCAGACGAACGCTGATTTTAATGTCTCTGCATCTTCATTATCGAGTAGATTCTCGAAGGACTTCGCTTTATTAGTCGGTCACCCCCTTTTATGAAGTGGCTTAGTTCTCCTATTTCCCCAGTAAACCGTTATGCCTCCTCGCAGTATCTAGTAAGGTCCTGGAGCTTACTATGATCGTCCCTAGCCTTAGACCAATCCTAAGTGCTGCAAGTCATCCACGGCAGTTCGCCTCGACCCGTGGCAGGGGAACCACGGATGTGCTGCTGAGAGTGCGTAGGAACGTGGAGGAGAGGGCGGAGAAATATGTCTTATTGATCATGTTTGACATCTCTTCCACCTTCGACAGCGTTTGGTGGGCCCGTGGACTCCAGCGGTTGCAATGGCTCGACCCCCCCAGTAATCTATACTCCCTTGTAGGCAGTTACCTCAATAACAGGAGTGTCAGGATTGGGGTAACTACTACGAGGTCTAGAGAAAAATCGAAAGAGAATGTCCGCAGGGTTCGGTCTTAGGTCCAGGTTTGTGGAAGCTGGTATTCGATGAGCTATTGGGGGAACTAGAAGACAAGGGGTTCCTTGTCACGGCCTACGTCGACGAACTGGCAGTCATCGTGGCCAAGAACAGCAGATCCAGACTAAAGACAGAAGCGGAGAGGTATATATACACGCGATATAGTACCCTAGAGGGAATTGTTTGGGATAGAATGGGCCGTCGAGCACTCCCGATCATATGTATTCGGAAGAAAATTCAGACTCCAAACTGATCATCGATCACTCCAATCGGTAGGTAAATTGAAGGAGTCATCCGCGAGGTGTACCCGCTGGAAAGAGCTGCTCAATCAATATAACATTGAAGTGATGTACAAGCCTGGGAAGGAAAATGTCGTCGCAGGGGAATCTTCCGGAGGTTTGAGGCAGTTTCGCAGGGAATGGACGCCTAGAAGGAGGATACCCAGGAGGCACCCGGACAGGATGAGGGGGACTTACCGTCTGAAGATGATAGTTCGACAGGAGGCAGACCCGTGGAGATGAAAGAAGTGGATGAGATAGTGAACGACAAACCGAGGCTGATAATCTGGAAGACGAGGACGTTCGGACTGATGAAGGTTGAATATGGCAGGTACGGACGAAGCCAGATTAACACCATCTGGTCGGAACCTGGAGCCAGAGAGGAGCAAATTTGTCGTGCACTTGCATTCAAGGCCGGGAGGATCTATCAACTCTATGTCGGAAATGCGGTCATTTGGGAGAAGCACAGAAGGCTGTGGTGTTCGGAACAAATAGGCACAGATCGCACGTTCATCCGGTGCTTGAGGATGGTAGACACGCTGCGGGATGAGGAGCAACAAAAGGAGGTGACGTTGGCTTACCAGGGGAAGACGAATCATCGCGGGGTGAACGAGACGCTGCAGGCTTTAGCTAAAGCTTTAGGCGACCATCCACGGATCTACCAGCTGGAAAAGAGATAGGAACCCGATGAAGATATACAAGCGATTGCGGCCTGCAACCATTCCATTTATACCGTAACAGGGTTTTCTCCCTTCGAAATCTTTTTTGGGCTTAAGGGGCGTCGACAGGATTATCGAGCCACGGCTGGGGGCGACAGTGAGGTTATAAATAACGTTATGGCGTACGTACGTACGTAAGCGATGGGGTAAGGTCTTAGAGAGGATTATGCGAGAAAAGACGAAAAGCCTTCTACAAAAAGCACTTCTGACTGGCCTGAGCATGGTAGTCGTTGGAACAGACCTTATGTTCCTTCAATAGTTGTTCAAAAACATCGCTGTTTTTTCGGTAATGTATTGTAAGTAACGATATTTTAAAATATCAATGTTTTTTGTAGTCGATGACTCATTCATTGATTGAAAATTAGTTCTGACTGGCCGAAGCATTGATAGTCGTTGGATAGTCGTGGTTACAGACCTTACGTTACTCAAATGGTTGTTCAAAACATCGATGTATTTTGGGTGATGTAATGTAAGGAACGATAATCCTCAACAATCCTCGTAAACTATAAAAAATAAAATGTAAGTATACAAGAACTTCAAAAAATTATATGAACAAACATAAAGTTGATAAAAACACCTCATAATCAGACTGAAGCACACTTTGCAATTAACACATATAAAATAAAAAGAGGTGCTATCAGTAACATACAGAAAAAAAGTTGTAGACAATTTTACATAATAATAATTTAAATTACAGAAGAAAAAGTATTTTTTGTTACATAAGACTTAACAGTCTTATGACCATTGACCAAAAATAAGACAAACAAAAAGGTCCTATTACTAACTTATACCAAAAAATAACAAAAATAAAGTTTACATAATACTACAAGGCATTACAAAAAAAAAAAAAGGTTTTCTATTTACAAAGATGCACTAGTTCATGATTCAGACACTGGGAGCTTTAATTGTTCAAAGTGAACGGTTCTCTGTTTCTTTGGCCAAGCCTTTCTCTATCTCCAAAGTGCTGTTCCTAGTTTCGGTGTCTGTAAAACGCGTGTTAGGCACGAGCCTCTCGCCACCGTCACCCTCTTGAGATAAAACAGCAGCAGACTTGACTCCCTCTTTTGAGATAGTATTTCCTAAAACAATTATGTGCTTCTGACCTAATAATTTTTCGTTAGATAATTTAAATTCAAATTGCCTGATTCTTTGAAATACGTTGTCCAGGTGATGCACGAATATCCTCAAACAGAGTATTGAATATTTTTCATTCACTGCGTTCTCATTTAGTTTCCTGTAATCAATTACAACCCTGTACTCAACTTGCTAGGTTTCCCTAATCCTCATAAATATATCCTCTTCAGGGGCCCACCGTCCACTTACAAACACCTTCTTCAATCTCGCCATGATCACACTCCAGGGTGTCTCTTCATCAACATCACACCCCCTTTTAGGAACTGGCTTAAACTCCTCTGTCTTCCCGGTGAACCTTTCAAGGTCGGAAACTGCCATTCTAAAGTCCTGGGTGGTTGCCGTGCGGACTTTGATCCATTCTAGCATCGTGGCATGAGCTTGCGCTAAAGAGGCTTCCGGTAGTGGCTGAACCTCTGGAGGGTTCCCTGCAGCTGCTGCTGAAGGTAGGTTGACTGCAGCTGGAAGTGGGTTGTTCTAGTTCAGACCCTCGATGCTCAGAACTGTCGCTCTCACTAGTCCGTTACCCGCCATAACTCAGAGAGAAGAAAAACAATTTTTTAGACTAAAATTTTCCATCACCCAAATTTCCCGGGTTTCGGCACCAGTTACGAGACCTTGGGAAGAGAATTCCAAAAAAAAAAAAAAGGAGAAAGGTAGATAGAACGACTCGCGCTGAAAGTCCGATCAACAATGTTTATTAACGGGATCCGTCCACCTATATATCTACATTGAACAGTCAATCAGTGCTAGGTCAGCTTACATTCACAGCTGACAGCTTGTAACTCCCACCCCCCACAGGTTTATGAACCATCCTCGAAAACTATAAAAAAATAAAATGTAAAATTACCACCTAATCAGGCTAAAGCATACTTTACAATTAACACATATAAAATAAAAAGAGGTCCTGTAAGTAACATAAAGAAAAAAAAATGTAGAAAATTTTACATAATAATAATTTAAAATACAGAAAAAAAGTATTTATAGTCACATAAAATTTAACAAATACACTTGCAGATTACATTAACCACAAATAAGATAAATAAAAAGGTCCTAAAATATCAAAGATTAACAAAAAAAAATGTTTACATAATACTACAAAAAAAAAAAAAAACAGTTTTCTATTTACAAAGATGCACTAGTTCATGATTCTGACACTAGGAGCTTTATTGTTCAATCTGAACGGTTCTCTGTTTATTTGGCTCATGGACACTTTTAATAGTAACAACGAGTTTGTACCCTTCTGGAACTTGAAATACCCTTGTGATATTTTTTTTTGTAATACAATAGAGTTTCAATAAAGTTACGAAACGTTATCGCAATATGAATGTCTTATTGACTATTCCTCAAAATCCACAAAAATGTAAGTTATAAACAGTCGAGAAAAAAGTTATTTATATATATATATATATTCATATATATGTTGAATTGGAGAAGGAGAATCATCGTAGTTGTACTCTTATTTTGATATTTTAAATGCATTATTTTGTTACGCTTGGTTTACTTACCTCATACCTTACGCCTTCACATTTAATACTTATCACATTTAATATTTGTGGAGTGTCTGCTGTCAATAAATATGGAGAATGTTCAACTGTATTGCATGAATACTTCACCCTATTGGAATTACCATAATTTTATATTTTGATAAAATACAAAAAAGAAAAACATAAGGATAGTGAAAAAATAGTTTAAAAAAATTCATTAAACAAATATTTAATTTACATTTGTATAATAAATGATAAACAATCAAGAATACAAACGAGTCCTTACATCAGTTTATTCAAAGGAGTTATCTCTAATCTCTAAGAAGCTATATTAATTGTAGAACTAATTATTGCCATGACCAATTATAGTCATTTCGTCATTCTGCTGACCTTTCAGTTCCGTCGCATTAAGTTAACCATTCCTGAGAATACCTTTCTGGATGAAGAAAGCATTCTTAGCACAGGTTCAGGAAGCAATCTTCTAATGCTGCTTAATACCCGGTCCAAAATTGAGTTCGAATCAGCCCTTTTACGATTCCCTGCTCGAAAATCTCCATAATCCGAATAATAATCACATAACACTGCATTTATAATCATAACCAATATAATTAACACAAATACACTCCGCATGGTAACCATCTTCTAATGCGGTTATCACTTGTGCACTATTCCAACTTCGTGGTTAAACGTCAACTCGCATAGTTTAATGGGGCATCAATAGTTAGAACCCATTCAGAGACACAATACTCCATTAAAAATCTATCGTTATAAGAACAAAAGACAATATGACTCTTTCCTTAACAAAAGAAAATTATATCTTCCATAGCTACTACTTCACCGATTCAACCAAATATACATATATTTTAAATTTAAACTTTTTTTTTTGTATCGTACTTCAAATCAAACAGAATAAGATGATTTCAATTTGAATAAAATATCAACGGATCTTGGGTTTATTTTTATAATGAATTTATGAACATCCAATAAAAATAAGTAATATTAATCATTATGAGCGTCGATGATCTATAAAAGTTTTTGTAGTAACAATTTGACACAGTTCATCAAGAATATGTCAGATCAAAAGAAATCCCCAAATCAACGAAAGTCAGTAATTTCCGTATTAACTAACCTAAAAATTACATTAAAAAGTATAATATATGAAACTATTCAAAAACTACCGATTTTTTTCTAGAGAATATAATTTTGAAAGCGTAATTGACATTTATAGTGTATTACCAAGATTTTTTATGAATTACTTTTTACGTTTTTTCATAGTAACGATTTGAGCTAAGGAACACAGTTCAACAGCAGAATGTCAGATTATGTTAAATCTCATAATCAACGAATGACAAGGAATTTTCGTATTCACTAACCTGAAAATTAAATTTAAAATATAGTAAATGAAATTTTTTAGTAGGAAAATCAATAGTCTATTTCCAAAGATTATAATTTAAAAAGAATTGTCGTAATTTATCGTGTATAAAAGAATTATTAACTTTTTTAATGCTTGGCTTAAGGAATCCTTTTGAACTCAATTCATTTCTATGCCTTCATTAGGACTATAGATATAAATTCAAACATGTTTTTCACACTAAAATTTCCCTATTTTCCTCTAAAACCTTGGAGGGTATTACTCTAGGCTTAGGTTCATCTAAAAACGTGTTATTAAAATTCAGGAGGATACTGGATCGTCTCCTTGCTAGAAACCATTTTTTTTAACCTCTGCTATTATTAATTATTTCTTATTTACCTCAAATATTAGCTTATTCTTATAAACGATATTAGAAAGGTAGTTTTTCTTTAGTGTGCTGTAGTCTTATTATATTATATTATATCTTATCATATATTAGAAGTCTGTTTCAAATCCTTTCGTTGTGATTGTCTTAAATGCAGTTATGCTAAAGTAAAGATAAACTATATAGATATTGTGGAAACACCAAATATGAGAGTTTAAGATTACAGGGTATGTAATATAGATCTTAATACCTAACTCCCTCTGTCAACAACTCTAGAAAGTATAAATAGAGGATTACTGAACAGAATAAAGCAGTCTATTATATATATATATAAGTTACAGTCAGCTGGTACTTCGATGTCCGCTGACTGAGATGCACCCTAAGGATCAACATAAGACAGCATTCACATTCGAGAGAGGCCACTATGAATTTACAAGGATGCCGTTTGGCCTCAAAAATGCTCTCATAACCTTCCAG
>NW_027111312.1:294617-302301 GCF_000696795.3 Halyomorpha halys | reverse complement strand
CTGAGACTATGCAGGCCTTAAAGAGAAGATACTTTTGGTGGGGGATCAGGAAGACTAGGGATTTCCGGTTCGGTTTCCGCCCATTTGCGCTGATATCGTAGTGCGATCGGTTCCGCGGAGGTTTCTTCATCTTCAATCGCATTCACCACCAAATCTCGAGACAACCAATCCGCGACCGCGTTCTCGACACCCTTCTTGTGATTCGTTTTGAAGTCGTAGACCGCCATCCGTTCTTTCCATCGTGATACCCGCGAGGACGATTCTTTGAGCATAGCTAAATGTACTAAAGGTTTGTGGTCTGTCAGTAGCTCAAACCGCCGTCCATATACGTACGGTCTAAAGTACTCCACCGCCCATACCACTGCTAAAAGTTCTCGTTCGATTGCGCTATAGCGCTGTTCGGCGTCGTTTAATTTCCGTCCGGCATATGCTATCGGTTTTTCGCCTGCTGCGAAATTTTGGGACAGAACAGCTCCAATAGCGACCTCGCTCGCGTCTGTAGTGATTTTGAACGTTCTGTTAAAGTCGGGAAACGCCAACAGTGGGCACGAGGTCAAGACCTCCCGGCACCTCTTAATGCTAGTTAATTGGTCCGGTCCTAGATGGAATCTTCGCCCTTTCCTTAGCATATCGGTCAGCAGTTGTGTGAGTTCTGCTATTCCCGGTATGAATTTCCGATAGTAGTTCACCATACCCAAAAACCGTCTGATTCCGCGGGCGTTCTTGGGTAATGGAGCTCTCTGGATGGCTTTAACCCGTTCTGGATCTGGTTGTACTCCGTTCTTTGAAACTATGTGCCCTAAGAACCTAATTTCTCGTAGCCCAAATTGAGACTTTTCTCGTGAGAGTTTCAGACCGTATTCGCGTATTCTATTGAAAACGCGTTTGAGGTGTTCTACATGTTCTAGTGGGGTTTTGAAAAAAAAAAAAAAAAAGGTCAGAGCAATCAATCAAACCGTCAATCAAGGAGACGAAGCCTTAGGAGAGAATACGAGGATATCTTTTTTAAAGAAGAGGACAGTCCATGAGATCATACTAAAACAAGACAAACTGGCATATGTGAAAGAGAGGAGATACCCGCAAGCGCTACGTCACCACATCGGGGAAGAGCTTCAAAGTTTAAAACGCCAGAGAATAATTATTGACAGTACTTCCCCGTACAACAACAGTCCGTTGTGTGCAGTGACAAAGGAGAGCGCACTATATGAAACCACCGAAAGGTACAGGGTAGTGATTGATTACAGGAAGCTGAATGAGAATACCGTTGATGAGAAGAATTCGATCCCCAGATTTGAAGGGATTTTGGATAGGCTGAGCGGCGCGACGGTATTCATCCCATTGGAATTGAATGAAGATTTTTGCCAGAAATGGATGAGTACCTCATCCCACTCAACCACCTTCTTAAAAAATGCAGAAACGTGATCATCACACCTACGGTCGAAGACAATATTAGTTGGTGCGTTGAGAAGCTACAACAGGAGCCGGTGCTTGCATTCCCGGACTTCACTCGGCAATTTAATGTCACTATGGACGCGAATGAGTACGCGCTGGGAGCGGTTTTGTCTCAGGAGGGTGAAGAGGGATATCGCCCAGTGGCATACGCCAGTAGGCGCCTAACAGAAACGGAGACCAGATACAGAGCGCTCGAACGAGAGCTCTTGGAAATAGTCTGGGTTGTTGACCACTTTAGACCCTATGTGTTTGGGGTGATTAGTAGAGTGCTGAAGGATGCTTTAGGGCCAGGAGAAACTCATCACCTTTACCTGGGCAATGCCATCGTCTGGGAGATCAAGCGGCTATTGCGTAGAAAACGAATAGGGGTGTAAGGAGGCTCATCCGTTGCAAGCAGATGGTGTAAACCCTTCATGAAGACGAACGACAAAAAGAGATGACCACAGCATATCAACAGGGCAAAACGAATCACCGAAGAATCCCGGAGACCCTGCACGCATTAAAGAGAAAGTACTATTGGTGGGGGATGAAGAAGACAATCACGGAGGTTGTAGGAAATTGCAAAGTTTGTCTGCGTACGAAATATGATAGAAACCCATCAAAAGGGAGACAAGAGGAAACATATACCGCAGATGCCGCGCTTAACGATTTACAGATCGATACTTTCCCCTAGAGAGGATATAAATGGATAACTGTTATTGATATTTTCAGTAAGGAGGCAATGGCGCACCTGGTGCAAGAACAGTCGTTGGAAGCAGTGTTGGTAGCTCTCCAGTTGTGGTTTCAATTATATGGAGTCCAGCATCGCATCGCATCGGACGGAGGCAGAGAATTTGATAATGCCAGAATTCGAACTGAAATGAAGGACCGTGACGTGACATCTCAACACACCAGGACACTCAAAGAGTAAAGGAGGAATACGGCGCCTTCATGGTACGTTAAGTGACTATCTCCCCGTTGATCAGATAGACAAGGGATAGGAACCGGATGTAGCAATGCCTAAGGCGATTTTCACCATTTGAGATCCTCTTTCGATTTCGAGGACACCGTCGAGACTATAAGGGCACAGCAGTGGACGGTGAGGAGATACATAACGACCAAATACATAATAAACAAGATACATAACAAATACAAAACATTGCTCGAAGAAAGTTATGGGAGAAAGTATTGGTGGGAATAGAAAAAGAAAAAACCAGGAGGATAGCACGGGAGAATTTACACGTCACAGATAGGATGGGGGAGATTAAAATCAGGACGATCGTCTACAAAAAGTTAGGGTCTACGAGAGGAGATAGTGATACTAAGGTCCATTTAGGGTGATAACCATTAGAGGACGCAACATAGTTATGGTACATTGAAAGTGACAGAGAACCGAGAAAGAGGAGAACTGTCCATATTGAGCAATTAAAACTTTCGGCAATCACAAAATAAAAGCTGCGGTGCCCTCATATTGCCACATCCAGATTTTATTAAAGAAAATATAAAATTTATTGTAATTATCGTTTTTGTTTTAAGAATGTTTTTAATTTTTGTAAATATTGTTTTTTTCATTTTAACTTGTTCATGTTATTGTACGAAGAATTATTCCTTTTTTATTTTTATTCCTAGGTATACATTATGTATATAGTGTTTGCTCCAGCTAACTTGTAAGTTTTTTTAAAAATAATTATATAGGATTTGTTTATTTGTTTTTTGTGAATATTTTTCGTTTGCTATTTGCTTAGTTATTACACTATTATGTGAATAGTATTAGTTTACGAGGATTGTTCGTAAACTGGTGAGCAGAGTTACGGTCTGAGTCAGCTGTTACTTCGATGTCAGCTGACTGAGGAGATCAGCTGATCGAATGTATATAAGAGATGTACCGAACACAATAAAGCCAGTATTTTACAGCAGCTCAAGCGAGTCATATCTTATTCCTTCTTCTCTTTTTTAACATTTTGCTTTCACCGATACTTAAGATATACATTTGGTTATCAAGAGTTCCTATTGATAAAAATAGAATCTGATCCCTATCACACGATTTTCTTAATTAAGCTGATTCTTGTCTTTGACTTCAAACTTCTCATTAGCCCCGGTGCCCATAGAAATTCAACCTCCAAAACTATTCCAGCTGTAAATTACGTCAAAAATCAAGCAATCTAAGTCAGGATAAAAATTCAATACCTTCTATATTTTGGAATGCATTCCAAAACTGAAAATGGAATGTATATACGCTCACTCTAGAAGCTGAATTACACTAAAAAAATCTTTCATAAGAATGTTGTCTACTACTATTGTCGGTTCGTTCCTGATGTAGCGTAACAACTGACACCCCTCCACAATTTGCTAAGGAAGGGTAGTGCGATAGTAATGACACCGGCCTTTGAAGATAATATACGAAAATTTATAGATCAGTTATAGAAGGAATCTGTACTAGCGTTTTCTGACTTCTAAAAGCAGTTTACGCTCACTACAGACGCTAGTGAGTTCTCGCTGGGAGCACTGGTGTCACAGGAAGGTGAGGTAGGAGAACGTCCCGTGGCCTCCGCAACTAGGCGTCTCACAGAGGCAGAAGCACTTTACAGTGCCTTGGAACGAGAACTGCTTGGAATAGTATGGTCAATAGAGAATTTCTGACACTACTTGTTCGGGCGACGATTTAGAGTCCTGATGTACCACAGGCCATTGAAATGGGTGGGAAAGCTAAAAGAATGGTCGGCGAGAATCACAAGGTGAAAGGAACTGTTGAGCCAGTACAAAATTGAAATCACGTACAAAATTGGCAAGTAAAACGTTGTAGCAGATTGGCTATCACGAGCGATCATGGTAAACGCTGTAGATGATGATCAAGGGGAAACATCTGGAAGAAGCCCAGCAATTCGCTGGAGAACCGAACAGGAAGGAGACATCTGCAGAAAAGAGTTCAAACGACGAAAGACCGATAGATATGGAAGTACTTGAGGAGGCTATTAATGACAAGAGACGGCAGATAATTTAGAAGACAAAAAGACACAGGGTTTCTGAAGATGGAACATAGCAAGTACGGCGGTAGTTCCATTACTAAGATCTGGTCTCAACCGGGTGTTAGTGCGAGGCGTGCCTTAGGACGAAATATGATCGGCATCACAGGGTGAATCACTGCTCAAGAAAAGACTCCTACCAAGAACGCGCCACTCTGCGACAGGTGAACTCTTTCACCTAGAAAGGCTATAAGAGGGTCACCGTTATCGAAGTATTCAGTAAGGTGGCCATGGCACACCCAGTACAGAACAGATCAGCGGATCCAGTTTTAAGAGCCCTTCGGAGATGGTTACAATGGCGTCCCTGACGAAATTTCTTCTGACGGTGGGAGAGAATTCAACAAAACAAGCATCAGAGAGGAAATGAGAATATTGGAAGTGGTGTGGCACCACAACATCCAAAGAGCCCAGGAGGGATAGAGCGACCACGTTAGTAATAGAACCCTGAGTAACCACTTATGAGTGTACCCAGCTAGAAAGGGCACTGATGACGCGACAGAACAGGCAGTTGCAACATACACACTGTCACGGGGTTTGCCCCTTTCGAAATTCTTTTTGGGATGCGGGGGCTTCGACGGGACTACGCCCAGAGAGGATGAACCGGCCGGTAATGTGATGGCCTTGCAAAAGTTGTGGGGCAAAGTTAGCAAAAGGATTTGCAGGGAAAAAAGTAGAAGAGTGGCGCAACATGACATGAATGTCTGAGACCTGATGGGTAAAATAAATATTGGAACGATGGTATATAGGAAAGTAGGAACTAATAGATGGAAAGAGCTGCAGAGGTATGAGGGCCCATAAGCTTATTGTTTACTGACTATTGTTTATTGTAAATAGTTTTCATTTTTTTTATGTTATTATAATGTTAGTTTGAAAGGACTGTATGCCTTTTTTACTGGCTATAGTTTATTGTAAATAGTAAGGTTTTTTTTTTTGGTTTGTTTTTTATTTCATATGTTATTATATTGTTCAGTATAAGTTTATGAGGATGTTCGTGAACTAGTGGAGGGGAGTTAAGGCTGATATGCCGTATAAGTCTGATCGGGTCGGACAGCTGATTGATATGTATATATAGGAGTGCTGAACTCAATAAAAGCCATACAACACGAGGCCCATCACCTCCGGACTTAAAATATCTCCTTTTTAGAATGGATAGCTCATATATGACATTAATCATAACAGGTAACCCTAAAATACCAAAGGTAGTAAAAGGTAAGACACAACACGAATTACTTTTCTTTTTCACAGTAATGCACTACTAATTCACTTCTTATTTCTGTTTTAGAGGGTTCGGAAAAAAAAATAAATAAAAAAAAGCCATTCTATTTCTGGAACCCGTGAGAGTCGTTTCATACCGTTTTCACTGTTTTCTCTGGAAGATACTAAAGTTATATTCATATATAGGTTGTGAGGTTGAAGGAGATTCATCGTAGTTGTACTCTTATTTTGATATTTTTAAATGCATTATTTTGTTTACTTTACCTCATACCTTACGCCTTCACATTTATTTACTTGTCACACCTAATATTTGTTCAGTACCGCAATCAATAAATATGGAGAGTGTTCAACTGTATTGCATGAAACCTTCCTTCTATTAGAATAACCTTAATTTTGTATTTTGATAACATACGAAAAAAAAAACATAAGGATAATAAAAAAATTGTTTGAAAAAATTCATTAAACAAATATTTAATTTACATTTGCATAATAAATGATAAACAATCAAGAATACAAACGAGTCCTTACATCAGTTCATTCAAAGGAGTTATCTCATTAATTCTTAAACTAATTATTGCCATACTCCTATGTTTATTCTGATGGAGAATTATGATCATATTATCAGTTATCAGTTCCTTTGTCGAAATAATTTAAGAATCCATATGATTGTGTCTATAGGTGCTGCAGTAAGTCTTAATAAAAAATTAGGAATTGGTATTTGAACGACTCTTGCTACGATGTCATTTAACCGGTCCCAATATGATCTCTCTTCAGCCCTTTTAGTAGGTTTCGATTCTTTACTTTCTTCATAATCCGAATAATCACTTAACTCTGCTTTTATAATCATAACCAATATAAGTAACACTAATACACTCCACATCTTCTAATGCGGTTATCACTTGTGCACTATTCCAACTTCGTGATTAAACGTCAACTCGCATAGTTTAATGGGGCATCAATAGTTAGAACCCATTTAGCGACACAATACTCCATTAAAAATCTATCGTTATAAGAACAAAAGACAATATGACTCTTTCCTTAATAAAAGAAAATTATATCTTCCATAGCTACTAGTTCACCCATTCAACCAAATATACATATATTTTAAATTTAAACTTTTTTTTTTGTATCGTACTTCAAATCAAACAGAATAAGATGATTTCAATTTGAATAAAATATCAACGGATCTTGGGTTTATTTTTATAATGAATTTATGAACATCCAATAAACATAAGTAATATTAATCATTATGAGCGTCGATAATCTATAAAAGTTTTTGTAGTAACAATTTGACACAGTTCATCAAGAATATGTCAGATCATAAGAAATCCCAAAATCAACGAAAGTCAGTAATTTCCGTATTAACTAACCTAAAAGTATAATATATGAAACTATTCAAAAACTACCGATTTTTTCCTAGAGAATATAATTTTGAAAGCGTAACTGACGTTTATAGTGCATTACAAAGATTTTTTATGAATTACTTTTTACGTTTTTTCATAGTAACGATTTGACCTAAGGAACACAGTTCAACAGCAGAATGTCAGATTATGTTAAATCTCATAATCAACGAATGACAAGGAATTTTCGTATTCACTAACCTGAATATTAAATTAAAAATATAGTAAATGAAAGTATTGTAGTAGGAAAATCAATGGTCTATTTCCAAAGATTATAATTTAAAAAGAATTGTCGTAATTTATCGTGTATAAAAGAATTATTAACTTTTTTAATGCTTGGCTTGAGGAATCCTTTTGAACTCAACTCATTTCTATGCCTTCATTAGGACTATAGATATAAATTCAAACATGTTTTTCACACTAAAATTTCCCTATTTTCCTCTAGAACCTTGGAGGGTATTACTCTAGGCTTAGGTTCATCTAAAAACGTGTTATTAAAATTCAGGAGGATACTGGATCGTCTCCTTGCTAGAAACCATTTTTTTTAACCTCTGCTATTATTAATTATTTCTTATTTACCTCAAATATTAGCTTATTCTTATAAACGATATTAGA
>NW_027111312.1:290164-294322 GCF_000696795.3 Halyomorpha halys | reverse complement strand
ATCTTAATACCTAACTGCCTCTGTCAACAACTCTAGAAAGTATAAATAGAGGATTACTGAACAGAATAAAGCAGTCTATTATCAGCAACCGTGAGTATATTTTCTCGTCCCTTTTCCTTTTTTTTTGAGTTCAGAACACGCTATCACGCATCTGGTGCCGAAACCCGGGATCATGGATTACCGAACCAATTTTAATTACGAGAAGCTTGTTTTTTTTCAGTCTAATTTTTTTCATTAAGCGGTAGAAACTTTTTCGTTAGTATTATTTTTGTTTCTCTCTCCATTGTTTTTGGGCGGACTTTTGAATTATGGCTAATAGCTTAGTAAGAGAACCTGTGCTGAACCTCGACAACATCTGAAACCAACCACCTCCAGTCGAAAACAACCAACCACTTCAGTGGCAGCCAACCCGCCACCCCCGCCAGAGCTTGCTCCACTACCGGAAGTCTCGTTGGCAGGAGCTCACGCGACAACTCTAGAATGGGTCCAGGTCCGTACTGCAACGGCTCAAGACCTGAGAAAAGCTGTTTCCGATTTGGAGCTATCACTGGGGAGACGGGGGAATTGAATCATTTTCTAAAAGGAGGGGACAGATTAATAGCCCGAATCATAGCGAAAACAAATGAAAGCCTACTTGATAGTGACGACGCCGAAGCATTGAGGGTGACTGTCGTCTGTAGGGTGAAACGCAACATCCTTAATCAGATTCAAGCAGACGAGGAGACACCCTGGGTCGTAGCCAAAGCTAGGTTGAAAAAAGCTTTCGGAGGAGGACGATGGGCTCCGGAGGAAGACATTTTCATGATGTTTAGAGAAATGAAGAAGCATAAGCAGTCGAGTGGTCAGTATGCTTGTGAGCTGCTAGCGAAGTATAATCGTATCGCTGACAAGCTAAGTCAATAATAAGATCAAGTCGAAGGCCGGATGCAGTTCTAATCGGGAATACTGAAGATTCAGTTAGCGAAAGAACTGGGGAAAAAGGAGGGTTTGCCGAGGGAGCGCTCCTTTGTCGAATGCGCTCAGAAACTGATGGACTCAAGTGCTCGAGAGGAGGAAGCCCGAACGAAAGTGGAAGAGTCCAGGTGTACATGGATGACCTGATCGTGTTTAGTAAAAACGAGCTCGATCATGAAGCCCATTTGAGGACCGTATTTCGGAGAATTAGGAAATTTGGCCTCAAACTATCACATGATAAGTCGGTGTTAGGGCAGGAACAAATTAGCTTTCTGGGACACACGATTTCCAGTATAGGGGTTCAACCAGACGCACGCAAGGTGGGCCAGAGGCCCTTCATAATATAGCGGTACCTAGGGACGTGAAAGGGATTAGGCGGTTACTAGGGGCTCTCAATTACTACAGAAGATTTGTCCCAGAAATGGCAGAACACTTGGTCCCCCTCAATAGTTTGTTAAAGAAGGGCACTAAGTGAGTGGTGACACCGGCTATGGAAAGCAATATTAGGAAGTGCATCATGAGGCTACAGCAAGAACCGGTACTCGCGTTCCCGAACATTAGCAAGGAGTTCACAATAACAAGTGATGGTAGTGAATATGCATTGGAGGCAGTATTGTCACAAGAAAGCGAAGGAGGAGAGCGCCCAGTGGCGTACGGTAGCAGGAGGTTAACGGACCCCGAATCACGGTACAGTGCTCTCGAGCGAGAACTATTGGCAATCGTTGGGCGGTGGAGCACTTCAGACCTTATGTTTTTGGAAGGCGTTTTAGAATCCAAACCGATCACTGGCCTCTTCAGTGGGTAGGGAAATTGAAAGAGTCTTCAGCGCGCGTTACCCGCTGGAAAGAACTCCTCAGTCAATACAATATGGACATCGTCTATAAACCAGGTGAGAAAAACGTACTGGCGGACTGGCTCTCTCGTGCAATTAACATTAACGCGGTTGAAGAGGAACGAGGCGAAACAACAGGAGACGTTAGTCAATTCCTTCGGGAATGGACGCCAGGAGAGGGAGATCCTTCCAACATACAGGCAAACGAAGAGGAAAATCAGACATCGGGAGACGAAAGCTCAACCGGGGACAGGCCACCCGAAATAGAGGAACTGGGGGAAATCATTAACGATAAGAAACACCAAATTGTATGGAAAACAAGGACCTCTGGCCTGATGAAGGTGGGATACGCGAAATACGGACAGAGCTCTATCAACACTATATGGTCAGAACCAGGGGTACGAGAAGACCAGATATGCCAGGGAAAACTTTTTACTTATATGTGGGGAATGCTGTTGTTACGGCGGGTAGGGGTTCAAAAGGAACCTTTACTAGCCCAACCGTGAAAAGAAAAGAAATGGTCGAATTTTGTTATTTTTTATTTTTAAATAAGTAAACATAACAAAAGAAACAAAAAATATACAAACTAGCCAAAAAAAGAAAGCTTAATAATATTACAAAATAAAATTAATTGAACAAAAAAAAATATACAAACTAGAGAAAAAGTCTTATATCACCGGTGATTGGTGGGGCCCCGGTTGTGGTTGTTCTGAGTGGACATACTCTTGGAAGTAGATCGACAAAAGGGACGTACGTCCGCCCGCCTTGTCCTCTTGGAGGATGAGTTGAAGAAGTCCGCCCGCCGTGGCTAAGAAGATTTAGCTGGTGAAGATGGCCAGAATGCTGGTAACTACGAGAGCGTAGTGAGGAGATAAAGGAGACGATGTGTGTGCACACGTAGAGGCGCTAAGAAGTCATCTGTCTGTTTTCAGTATAAAAAACAACAAAGGGGATTTGTTTGTTTTCATATCATCTGTCATATAGTCGATTACCGATCATATGTTGGCCGCAACAGCTGTCATTCGGGACAAAATTAAGAGACTATGAAGACAGGAACTGATAGGGGTCGATAGAACGTTTATTAGATATACGATGATGGTGGAAACCATACGAGACGAAGAAAGACAAAAAGAGGTCACTCTCGCTTATCACTAGGGGAAAACTAACCACCGTGGTTTGAGTGAAACAGTTCAGGCCCATAAGCGACGCTACTTCTGGTGGGGCATGAAGAGGACTGTGCAACAGATCATAGGCGGGTGCAACGTAGTACGAAGTATGACCGCCAACCCCCCCCCCCCCCAAAGCAGTGCAAGAGGAGACGCCTACGGGCCATGACCACTTTGTGACATCCAAATAGACTCTTTCACCTGAAAAGGCTACAAGTGGACAACAGCCATCGACCTATTCAGCAAAGTAGCCATGGCACATCAAGTTCGGGATAAATCAGCCGGGGCAGTGATTTCAGCGCTGAGGGTATGGCTCCAATTTTACGGAGTCCCAGACCGAATTTCGTCCGACGGGGGGAGGGAATTCGACAATGCCGCGATACGGTAGGAAATGAGCACCTTAGGAGTGGAATGGCACATTAACACTCCCGGACATCCTAAGAGTAGAGGGGGTGTGGAAAGATTACATAGCACTTTAAGCGACCATTTTAGGGTCTATCATGCGGATAAGGGGCTGGAACCAGATGAGGAGATGGTCCGAGCGGTGGCTGCGTATAACCATTCCATTCACTCCACCACGGGGTTCTCGCCGTTCGAGGTTCTCTTTGGTCTCCAAAGGCGACGCAGAAATTTCATGGATACGGCAGAGGTAGAGGGGGAAATTATTAGCCATGGGATGGTCATGCGCAGGTTATGGGATAAAACCAGAGAGCGCATCGAGCGAGAGAAAGCTCGACGGGTAGCGAGGGAAAATTCGAACCTCCGAGACGCGATGGGATCAGAACGTTTGCATATCGTCGTTTGGGTCCAACAGGAGTAAGGAATCCCTACGCTATGAGGGTCCATTCCGGGTGACTACGATCAGAGAACATAACGAGTTGGCGGATAATGTAGTGAATAATAAGCGTGTAAATAAAGTGGATAAGTAGAAATTGAAGTTTTTTTTTATTGTTTCGTTTTGTAATTTTTATAATTGGACTTTGTGCATATTTGTGTCCAATACATTGTTTTGGCGAAAAATTTTCTTTTGTAATTTCTTTTAATATCCTTTGTTTTTGAGTTTACGAGGAACTGGCAGGGGGAGTTATGTTTAGAGGGTATGTAATATAGATTTTAATACCTAACTCCCTCTATCTACAATTCTAGAAAGTATAAATAGAGGATTACTGAACAGAATAAAGCAGTCTATTATCAGCAACCGTGAGT
>NW_027111312.1:284294-290055 GCF_000696795.3 Halyomorpha halys | reverse complement strand
TATATATATAAGTTATAATACGACAAGGCGTATTGTCCGCCTTAATACTCCATACCCATGTAAATAAACAACCAAAATGTATATAAGACGCATTAAGAGAGCGAATAAAGCAGTGTTATTTCTGTAGTCTTGCGTACTGTTACTCTGCCCAATTTCCTACTTTTTTTTAGTATTTCTCTTCCGACAACGCATAAGTGGTGCGGGAATCGCTTAAATTTATTTCCGGTTTAATATTCAGTCAACAGTTTGATGACTTGAATGTCTGAGACCTGATGGGTAAAATAAATATTGGAACGATGGTATAGACCGTATAAGTCTGATCGGGTCGGATTGATATGTATATATATAGGAGTGCTAAACTCAATAAAAGCCATTCTATTTCTGAGACCCGTGAGAGTCATTTCATACCGTTTTCACTTTTTTCACGGTTTTCTCTGGAAGATACTAAAGTTATATTCATATATAGGTTGTTAGGTTGAAGGAGATTCATCATAGTTTTACTCTTATTTTGATATTTTTAAATGTATTTTTTTGTTCTGTTTGGTTTACGTTACCTTATACCTTATGCCTTCACATTTATTTACTTGTCACATCTGATATTTGTTGAGTACCGCAATCAATAAATATGGAGAGTGTTCAACTGTATTGCATGAAACCTTCCTTCTATTAGAATATCCATAACTTTGTATTTTGATAACATACGAAAAAGAAAAACATAAGGATAACAAAAAAATAGTTTGAAAAAATTCATTAAACAAATATTTAATTTACATTTGCATAATAAATGATAAACAATCAAAAATACAAACGAGTCCTTACATCATTTCATTCAAATGAGTTATCTCATATTAATTCTTAAACTAATTATTGCCATACTCCTATGTTTATTATGATGGAGAATTATGATCATATTATCAGTTATCAGCTAGGTGGTCTTAGTCGAAATAATTTAAGAATCCATATGATTGTGTCTATAGGTCCTGCAGAAAGTCTTAATATAGAATTAGGAATTGGTATTTGAATGATACTTGCTAATATATCATTTAACCGGTCCCAAAATGATCTCTCTTCAGCCCTTTTATTAGGTTTCGTTTCTATACCTTCTCCATAATCACTTAACTCTGCTTTTATAATCAATACCAATATAAGTAACACTAATACACTCCGCATAGTTACCATTTTCTAATGCGGTTATCACTTGTGCACTATTCCAACTTCGTGGTTAAACGTCGATTCGCATAGTTTGATGGGGCATCAATAGTTAGAACCCATTCAGAGACACAATACTCCATTAAAAATCTATCGTTATAAGAACAAATGACAATATGACCCTTTCCTCAACAAAAGAAAATTATATCTTCCATAGCTACTAGTTCACCCATTCAACCAAATATACATATAATTTAAATTTAAACATTTTTTTTTTTTTGTATCGTACTTCAAATCAAACAGAATAAGATGATTTCAATTTGAATAAAATATCAACGGATCTTGGGTTTATTTTCATAATGAATTTATGAAAATCTAATAAAAATAAGTAATATTGATCATTATGAGCGACGTTGAACTAAATACGTTTTGTAGTAACAATTTGATCACATTTCAACAGCAATATGTCTGATTATGTGAAATCCCATAATCAACGAATGTCAGAGAATTTTCGTATTCACTTATCTATAGAATAAAAACATAGTGAATGAAAGTATTCGAAAACTACCGATTTTGTTCTAGATATTACAATTTTGAAAGCCTAATTGGCATTTATTGTGCATTACCAAGATTTTTTATGAATTTATTTTTACATTTTTTCATAGTAACGATTTGAGTTAACCAACACGATTCAACAGGAGTATGTCAGATTATGTTAAATCCCATCAACGAAAATTCACTATCCTAAACATTATATAAAAAATAGTGTAAATAAATGTATTGTATTTTTATGCCTTCATTAGAACTATAGATATAAATTCAAACATGTTTTGCACACTCAAACTTCGCTATTTTTCTCTAGGATCTTGGGAGGAGGGGGGGTAACCCACTCCTTTTCCCCAATTATGCCACATCTCTAGTACTCTAAGGCTTGCGTTCTTCTAAAAACGTGTTATTAAAATCCTGAAGAATAAAGGATCATCTCCTTGCTAGAAACAATTTTTTTAACCTCTGTTGTTATTAATTATTTTTTCTTTACATCAAACATTAACGTATTCTTATGAACGAAATTATATAGGTAGTTTCTTTTTAAAAATGCAGTGATGCTAAATTAAGAATAAAATAAAGACATACTATATAGTTATTGTGGAAACACCGAACGTGAGAAGGCAGTGAAGTTAGGTCAAACTTACTTTTCCAACCCGTTTTGTCAGGGTTCTTGGGTTTTTTTCTTTGTTATAGAGGTACAACTTGTGTTGAAACTCACTTCTTTTGAGATACCGAAGTTCGGAATTAGGATTTTCCGAAGATCCCTTAACAGGGAATTTCAAATAGTACATTAGACTGTAGCTCTATTTTGTCTTAGTCTTTCGCATTGGTGTTAAACATGGATAAAGTGTCCGAGTTTTTGTATCTAACTGTGTAATCGTCTTTGTTTTTATTATTGTTTAGAGTTTTTGATATGATCGCTGGGAGTGTTGGTATGTGAGGAATTGTGTAGTATCTTATACTCTTGGTTTCTAGGGGTTTATGTTGTGTTATTGCTATTGTTTTTATTAGTAATTGGCATACTAGTTTATGAGGATAACCATTCGCAAGGACACCTACTGCTTTATCTTCTGCTGTATTTAAGTATTTATGAGATGTTAATTTTCACGCCTGGTTTATTAAATTTGTTGAGCTTTTTATTTATATATCTTTTTATGTATATCTTTTTGGACATTGGCTGGTATAATGTATATATCTTTCAGATATAATGAATTTTAACCACTGTTTTTTTTTCTATTTCTCCATTTGATTTTCTAATTAAAAGAACATCTACAATTTTTTTTTTCTATTTCAACTTATATAGTAAAATTTCATCTGGAGGAATAGTCATTAAATTGAATTAAAAGTATACCTTTATCGTCAATCTTGGTTAGAATCGCGGTCATGCCGTCAATAAATTATATTTATGTATACATACATATAAACGTTATAGGAAACGGGGTTTTGGGTATTGCTGTATCTATGTCATATATCTGTACAAATCTTCTAAATAAATATCTGCTAAAATTGGAGCAATAGGACATCCTATGGGACATCCAAATTATTGGATACAGAATTTTTCGTTGCATAGAAAATATCCTCTGTCAGTACATTAAGCTAGAAATTTGATGAATTGTGTTTTGAATTTGTCCCACCCCCTACATATTTCCTTATAATCCGCTCCTACCTCACTGATAGAACCTTTAAAGTAAATCATAACCTAGCCTACTCATCTCTCTTTTCTCAGTCCGCCGGTGTTCCCCAAGGTAGTATCTTAGGTCCCATTCTTTATACGGTTTATACAGCTGACATCCCAACCCACCCTAACACAGTGCTAACAAAATACGCTGACGACACATGTATACTTTCTGTAAACAACGACCCAACTAATGCATCACAAACACTACAGGCACACATAACATCTATTGAAGAATGGTGTAAAAACTGGAGAATCAAAATAAATCCTGAAAAATCCCACCAGATCACCTTTACTCTCCGTCGTAAACGTCTGCCCTCCTGTCCTACTGTATCCTTTCTAGATACACCACTAACACCTGTTGAGCAGATTCGATACTTAGGACTCCATCTTGACAAGAGACTTACTTGGAATCCACACACAAGACTGAAACGACAAGAAACTGCTCGTAGATTCCGATTGCTACAACACTTACTTGACAAACGCTCTAAACTTCCCATTCATTACAAAAAATTAGTATACATTTCAATAATCAGACCAATTTGGACATATGGAATTGAGCTCTGGGGCTCTACCAAACCATCAAATTCTTCCCGCATCCAATCGTTACAATCCAAAATCCTACGTAAAATCGTTGATGCTCCTTATTACGTCACAAATAAACTCATTCATAAAGACCTTAACATCCCATTCGTTGCAGATTTGACCCAAAACAGATATGCGTCTTTTTATTCCAAACTCCTTAACCATCCTAACCCATTAATTCTTAATCTTTCATCCTTAACAATCCCTGATAATCCTCCGAGGCGTCTGAAAAGAAGATGGCCACGGGACCTTCTACTACAGATTCTACTATCCTCTTCTTCCTCTCCCGGTGTCCACTCCTGCAGGAATTCTCTAAACGGCTCTCCGGCCTCCTCTTCTACTGAAATTGCTCTAGACAACCAATTGGCTACGGCATTTACTTTTCCTGGTTTGTATATTATTTCCATGTTATATTGTTCTAGGAGCTCCTTCTAAGGCGTAATCCTAGCCGTAAACCACTTTAGACCTTATGTGTTTGGCAGAAGGTTTTGGATACACGCTGACCACAGGGACACTTGCGGTCCTGCCGCTGACAATTGTTCCTGGGTTTACCTAGGCTTCTTCTATTTTCTTGGTTAAAAGCTCTTTCTATTCTACCATCTCTGTGTTCTCTCCTCCTCCAGTGGTTAGGTATGTTTCTTGGCCGCTGGTATTCTATCCGGATCCACCCTTGCTACTTCCATTGGGGCCTGCATCTCTCTAACGCTCGTTTCTATGAAATCTTGAGCAATGTCCACAAACGAACGCTCTCTTGGAAATCATTCCTTCTTACCTAGCTCCTTTTGCCAGCCGTATTTTTAGTACCACGGATAAGAAGTGCATCCGATCCTGTACCTGGATTTTTACATCATCTGGTTGAGTTTGTCTTGAATTCTGTTAAAGCGTATTGCCTACTTGACTATTTCGGTTTCTCTATCTCCCTGATCATCAAAAATATGTATTCCTCTGGTGCCTTCCTTTAATCTTTCCTTACTTTTTCACCAAAGGGTTTCTTCTTCCACCTGAATGTGATTGAGGATGCTCCCCTTAGGATCATCCGCTGCTTTTAATGCCTCCGCACCTTCGCTATCCGCGATATTGGTAGTAGAAGAAACTCTGGAGGTTGAGGATTCTCCTCCATATTCTCTGTGGGAGGTGCGTTCTGGATCACGTTATGATTAAAAGCTTCCAGGTATAAAACCGCTCGTCTAACTATCCAGTTCCCATTAGCAGCCATTATTTATTTTAAAAATTAGAGAGAGAGAAAAAAATTGAAGATAATAAAACAACAACAAACAATTTTTTCTTTGAAGAAAATATTAATCCGGTATTGGAAAATATTAAAGTTTCAGAGTTTCGGCACCACTTAAGTATCGAAAGCAAAATGTTAAAAAAGAGAAGAAGGAATAAGATCATACTCGCTTAAACTGATGCCAAATACCCATTTTATTGGGTTCAATACATCTCTTTATATACATTCGATCAGCTGATCTTCTCAGTCAGCTGACATCGAAGTCGAACAGCTGAATCAGGCCGTGACTTTATATATATATATTTATATATATATATATATGTATGTATAAGTTACAATCAGGGTATAGGTATTATGATTCTTAATACCTAAACTCCCCATGTCAACATACCAGAATGTATATATATAGGATTAGAGAGTAGAATAAAGCAGTATCTCAGTGAACCTTGTGCGTCTCATTTAGTGTCCCTACTTTCCTTTTTTTTAACTCTAAGGCTCCGGCTCATCATAACTGGTGCCGAAACCCGGGATCTCAAACCACGTGATACAAGGGCAGTAAAGAATTGTTTTTT
>NW_027111312.1:281625-283182 GCF_000696795.3 Halyomorpha halys | reverse complement strand
CCGTCGTCCCGTGATGATAGCTCTACGGGAGATAGACCGCCCGAGATGGAGGAAGTGGACGAGATAGTGAATGACAAAAGGCTACAGATAATATGGAAAACGAGGACGTCCGGCCTTATGAAGGTGGAATACACCAAGTATGGGCAAACCTCGATTAACACTATATGGTCACAACCAGGGGCGAGAGAGGAGCAGATATTTCGGGCGTTAACGGATGCGTCGAAGGCTGGAAAAACGCATTACCTCTAAGTAGGGAATGAGGTCATATGGGAGAAGATTAAAAGGCTGTGGAGACTCGAACAAGTAGGGATCGATAGGAAGTTTATCCGCTGCACGATGATGGTGGAGACTGTGCGAGACGGGGAACGGCAAAAGGAAGTTACCTTAGCCCACCATCAAGGAAAGACCAATCATCGCGGTGTGAGCGAGATGTTACAAGCACTCAAGCGTCGCTACTTTTGGTGGGGGATGAAGAAGACGGTCCAAGAGGTTATAGGAGGTTGTGATATATGCCTGAGCACGGAACACGACCTCCACCCACCGAAGGCAGTGCAAGAAGAAATACCTACGGCATTGGAACCACTGAGTGACATCCAAATCGACTCGTTCACATGGAAAGGGTTCAAGTGGATAACCGTCATCGACCTCTTTAGCAAAGTGGCCATGGCCCACCTGGCTCAAGATAGGACAGCGGAGGCCGTAATAGTCGCTCTGAGAACATGGTTCCAATTTTATGGGGTCCCAAGACGAAATTCCTTCGACGGGGGTCGGGAGTTCGATAATGCCACAATTAGGGGAGAGATGAAGACCTTAGAGGTAGATTGGCATATTAACAATCCAGGCCATCCCAAAAGTAGAGGGGGTATAGAACGCTTACATAGCACTCTGAGCGACCATTTGCGGGTATATCACGCGGACAAAGGGCTGGAGCCGGAAGAGGCAATGGTAAGGGCGATAGCCGCATATAATCACTCCATTCATACCACTACGGGGTTTTTACCGTTCGAGGTCCTCTTTGACCTATAAGGGAGACGTGAATCACAGGATGGTCATGCGGAAGTTGTGGGAGAAAGCGAGAGGGCGAATAGAGAGGGAGAAGCGTCGGCAAGTGGAACGACAGAATTTAAACCTGCCGGATGTAACGGGAGACATTCGAATTGGGACGGTCGTGTACCGCCGTTTAGGGCCCAATATGAGTAAGGAATCTCGGCGCTATGAGGGGCCATTCCGGGTGATAACAATTAGGGAACATAACGTGGTAACCATTGAGAGTATACAGGAACCGAGAAAGAGGCGGACGGTTCACGTAGAACAATTAAGGTTCCCAGCGCTAACAACTCCGGAGACACCTGGAGTGCCTCCTCCCTAGCTCAGATATACAGATTTTCGTTGTTTTTGTTGTTGTTTTGTAGTATATCGGAGTGTAAATAGGAAAGAGCGTGAGTGGGTGACCAGTGTAAATAGCCTTAAGTTGTATATATAAAATTGTGTCAATAGCAAAATGTTAGATTAAGTTTGGTAAAGTGTGTATATCTAGTTTTAATTTCTTTGTTGTAA
>NW_027111312.1:277953-279576 GCF_000696795.3 Halyomorpha halys | reverse complement strand
TGCCGAGAAGCCTTGCAAAAGCAGTGTGATGGAAATAGGACACCCAAGATTCAGAAATGTCAATGTAAATTAATCACCCTGGGTGGCCCTTGTGTGGTAGAGGGGGAGGTAGAGATAAGTTTGACCCGGTGGGGATTTAGTAGAGAGAACTTCCCGGTACATATCGTAAGGAGTATGCCAAGGGAATACAAAGCGATTGTGGGGTGTGAACTGCTAGGGAAGGTGGGTGTTTGGATTAAGAATATCAAGGGAAATTGGAGAATTATGTTGGGGGGGGGGTAAAACGTACAAATGTCATCGGCAGAAGAAAGCTTATGGCGCACGGGTCGGAGCAATTATCAGGCCGAGGACTGGAGGCAGAGGATTAAGAGGGAATATAAAGATATTTTTTTTAAAGGAGACATGCTCGGTGCAACTGGGAAGACGGTGTATGAGATCACACTGAAACAAGACAAGGTCACTGAGAGGAGATACCCGCAAGCGCTACGTCACCACATCAGGGAAGAGTTTCAAAGTTTAAACCGCCAGGGAATAATTATTGATAGTACATCGCCGTACAATAGTCCATTGTGGGCGGTAAAACAGAAGAGCGCGCCTGGTGAAATTAACGAAAAGTACAGGGTAGTGATAGATTATAGGAAATTCAACGAGAATACTATAGACGAGAAGTGTCCGATCCCAAGATTTGAAGATATTTTGTACAGGCTGAGTGGGTCAACGATATTCAGCACATTAGACTTGAAGGCCGAATATCATCAGATTAAAATGCACCCTAATGATCAACATAAGACGGCACTCACTTTCGAGAGTGGTCACTACGAATTTACAAGAATACCGTTTGGACTCAAAATTGCTCCCATAACTTTTCAGCCCCTAATGGACGAATTTTAAAAGGAATTGACGGATCTGTTTGTCAGATCTATATGGATGATCTGCTAGTATTCAGTAAAAATGAAGAAGAACATGTGCATCTACACAGCGTATTCCAGAGAATCAGGCAATTCGGGCTCAAATCATCAGCAGATAAATCATTGCTGGGGCAGGAGCAAATAATTTTTTTGGGCCATACGATTTCCAGGGAAGGAATTAAACCCGACGCAGATAAAGTCGCAGCTATACGGAAGATGACAGTGCCTGTGAGGGATGTGAAGGGAGTTCGGAGGTTGCTGGGAACATTAAATTATTACCGGAGATTTGTTCCAGAAATGGCTGAGTACCTCATTCCACTCAACAACCTTCTGAAGAAAGGCAGGAAGGTGATCATCACTCCGCTGGTGGAAGACAATGTGCATGGAGAAGCTGCAGCAGAACCGGTGCTTGCTTTACCAGACTTCACTCGGAGATTCAATATCACTACAGCTGCGAGTGAGTGTGCATTGAGAGCGGTGTTGTCTCAGGATGGTAAAGGGAGAGATCGCCCAGTGACATATGCCAGTAGGCGCCTAACAGATACTGGAAAGAAAGCTCTTGGGAATAGTGTGGGCTGTTGACCACATTAGGCCCTATGTATTTGGCAGAAGGTTTAGGATACACACTAACAATAGGCCTCTTCAATGGGTGGGGAAGTTGAAGGAATATTCTGCTAGGATTACGCGTTGGAAGGAGCTCCTGGCACAATATAAC
>NW_027111312.1:274916-276603 GCF_000696795.3 Halyomorpha halys | reverse complement strand
GATAACTTTAACCCAAATTTCCGGACCTGTTCGAACACCTTGCGCCAGTAGGACATATGTTCTTCCTCCGTTTTGCTAAAAACGAGCAGGTCATCCTTGTATACCTAGCTCATGGACTCTTTCATTCCCCGTAAGAATTCGTCCATCAATCATTGGAACGTTATTTTTCAGTCCGAAGGGCATCCTCGTAAATTCGTAATGCCCCCTTTCGAATGTAACAGCTGTCTTGTGCTGATCCTCAGGGTGCATCTTGATTTGGTGGTAGCCGGCCAGATCTAAAGTACTAAAGATCGGTTCCCCACCCAGTCTATCTAAGATATATTCTAATCGCGATATCGGGTATCTTTCGTCTACCGTGTCCTCATTAAGGCCCCGGTAATCAATTACTATACTTTTCTCCCTTTTCTCCCGGTGTGCCCTTCTTCCGCACAGCCCATAGGGGGCTGTTGTGTGGGGAGGTACTATCTATGATGATTCCCTGTTTCTTTAAATTCTCTAACTCTTCCCGGATATGCTGTCTAAGCCCATGTGGATACCTTCTCTCTTTTACGTGAGTAATTTTATCTTGTTTCAGGGGGATTTGGTACATTGTTTGTCCGGTCCTACCCAGTAACTTTCCTTCCTTGAAGAAAATGTCTGTATATTTGTCCTTTATTTCCTTTTCCCAATTCCTCCCCCCCCCTCTTGGATCGCACCTATCTGTTTGTTTTCACCCATTCGAAGCTCGCGACACCGATATCTCCTCTTCCTCAGCCGAATCCTCCTGAGACCCTTGTTATTCCTAATCCCCGCACTTGCCTTCCCAAATAGATCGCAACCTATAATAGCCTGATATTCGCGGGGAATTTTCTTCCCGACATGAACTCTCAATAAATCCCGCATTCCCAAAAATCAATGTCCACCTCCCCTTCTACTCTACCTACTTACCCCTTCTACTCGCCCACCCAGGATGATTAATTGACAATGGCATACCTGGACATCCATCTGAAATTTACTGCTTGGCGGTTTATTCCTCTGCCCTCCTATTCCTCCCCCCTCTGTTCCAGAGGCTTCTGAGGTTTCACACTCGTCTTCTCCACCGTATCCGCTGAACATTTATTTCAATAGGTTCTCCTGCCCTTCTGAGCATATAACGGCACTGTCGTGCTATGTGGCCTTCATTGCCACACTCAAAGCACCAAGTGGGGGGGGGCATTGGGCCACCAGGTGTCCTACTTGTCCGCACCCATGGCAGTTCCTGTCTTCTTTTCCTCCTCCAATGCGTATTCTGCCCTGGTTCGGTCGCCTTTCTCTACCTGTACCTCTATCTTTACCATTATCCCTGGGTACTCTTCTCTTTCCTGGTGTTGACGGATTCCTTGTGCAGTGATACGGTACTCTGTTCCATCCTCCTCTCCAGCGCTTGCGTCGATCATGTCTTTAGTACATTCCACAAAAGTGCGGTCCCGTAGTAAACCTTCCCTTTTATTCGTCTCCTTAGCCAGTTGCACCTTCATTATGGAGACGATGAAATTCATCTTCCAACTGACTACATCCGCTACTTATACTAATATATACACAAAAACGAAAACTAAAAATTCACTTTTCATCAACTAAAATTAGCACTTGAACTATTTAAAAACTAATAAAACTTATCACTCCGTTCTTCTCACCATAAAACTTAGAAACACTAACGATAAACTTTTGT
>NW_027111312.1:269690-274866 GCF_000696795.3 Halyomorpha halys | reverse complement strand
TTAAGTTAAGTTTATGTAAAAATGTGGCTTTATTTTTTTCGTGTGTTTTTGTTGCTCTGGTTTGTATTGTTTCTGTTAGGGTTTTGTATATAGAAGAATATTGTTTTTGTTACCTTTATTTTATTTTTGGAGTTTACGAGGAATTGTTCGTAAACTGGCAGGGGGGAGTTACAATCAGGGTATAGGTATTATGATTCTTAATACCTAAACTCCCCATGTCAACATACCAGAATGTATATATATAGGATTAGAGAGTAGAATAAAGCAGTATCTCAGTGAACCTTGTGCGTCTCATTTAGTGTCCCTACTTTCCTTTTTTTTAACTCTAGAGCTCCGGCTCATCATAACTTATATATATATATCCACTAATTTGTAAAATTTATTATTTTACTTTTTGTTTTTATTCAAACTGAAAACAAAACTATCCAAAAGAGGAGGCTATAGACGCGGTTACGCTGATTTTAATAAAACCATTTTTGATAAGATTTGGTTTAATATGCTCTAACTTAAAATTAATTGACTTAAACAGTTTTTAAATCATTGTTTCTTAATTAACAAAAAATGTGAGGTTTATAAAAACACAAAATATTAATTTATCATTTCCTGTAAAGAAATGAGCCATTGTATTTATGAAATTTTTTGTTGCTGTTAAGATCTTCTTTACCGTCGATAAATATACGTAAACACTTACAGGAAACCCTTTATATAAATATATATACGGCATACCACCAGGAATAGCATATTTCTCCTCAACAGCTTAATATATAGGAATAGGATACTTCAATTTTTTATACGTATACTAGCTTACACTACACTACCCGGTTACACGTTGCTGTGGGTCAGTCTAATAAAAAGTTAAAGTAATAGAAACGAAGTCACGTGTTTCTAGTAAGTTTAATTTCACAATGCTTGTGTATAGGGACTATTCTTTGTTCTGCTATTGGCTGTGTATATATTGATATTGTCTGTATTATTTGATATACGCATTATTTGGTTACATAAATTTCCATGCTCTTGGATATCAAATATCCATAATAACAGACCAATTAATTATTTTTTGCTAAATATTTACGTCATACATAAGCCTTTTATCAACTTATTTTTTTTTAAATCACCAAAGAATTTCAAAAATGCCTAAAAACTAATCTGACTTGGTTCTTCCTAATAAAATATGTGTTCGTCTACTTTACTGGAAGTGTCTTTTGGCTTTTGTAATTTTTAATATCTCCAACCTCATTAAATTTAGTCAGGAATATTTTTTCATATTATATACAAAAACAAAAATCAATTCATTTATAATAAGAGCAATGTCATTAAACAATAACATATACAATAATTTTGTTTATTAAAAGTAACCCCTTCAGATTATCAGCAATATGGAATGTTATTTGAATGAATTGTAATGAATCATTAAATAAAAAATTAAATATTAGGTCAGTTTCCATCCAGTTCAGATAAAAGAGCGGTAATATTGTTTCAATAAAGATCCATGTATCTATAAAATTAAATATCTTACACAATGTAAACTAAATTCTGAAAGAACAGACTCGCATTATAACACAAAATTTAAATAAATGTGAGTAAAAGGTTTAATATACCCTCAAAAGTTATTCAAAACTAAATTCTTAAAGGAGACTAACCTTGGAGACCTACAGTAATAAAAAAAAAATATTAGACTTAATTTATGAAAATTAGAGTTTTTTTTTTTTTCAACACAAAAATACCTATGTCGTGGGGCAGGTGTGGCTGTTTTTTCAACCAATCTTTGATCTTCTGGATGTCATCTTGCAGTGATGCTAGGTTTCTCTGGTCCTTCATCTTAACGATCAGAACGATTGAGCATTGAGATATGAAAAGAATAGCCAATCTGTAAATGGAAATGGTAAAATATATTTCAGGAAAAGCGCATCATGATATTCAAACAATTAAGTAGTAGATACAATGATTTCCAGTTGTTAGTTATTCATATTAGGATCTAATTTTATGAAATCTCAATTACATTTAGTTTCAGAATTCAAATAACATATTATTTAAATTAGTAATATTTGAATTACAAAAACGTTTTATCTAATCATCATCAATGTATGTATATTTTTATGTAATTATTGTTTGATGTAAGTTTCTCACGATTTTACAAATAATTCAAGTCTTAATTTAAGTGATTTTGCCTTGAAAATTTTAAATTTCAGACAATCCATATATTTTTGATAATTATCGAAGTCGCTCATTACGAATTTCAAGGTTGTGACCTCCCGTTATTCCCGGAAAAACAGAAAAAGCTCAAAATAAATAATCTATGTATAATTGTTCTCTCATACCATGAATAACTAGCATCTCTTGGCAACATCAACATGTATAAAATCAATAATAAGTTCTCTGCACTTTTTAATTCTTTATTTTGATTTTTACATGGCATTAAAGAGCAACGCTTTTAGTATAATGGGGTTTAGCCAAATGAGAACCAGAAATTAATAAATTAATTACAACAATTCAAAACTCAGTATTTTCCTAAATACCAATTTATATTAATTTAAAGAAATGAAAATTATGTATAATTTTAATTTTAATGTTTTTGTTGTTCTGATTTGCTTTGACGCGAGTGCACGTCGAAACTGTGTTTTGGTGTGGTTGTGAGAAAGTGGTTTCGGAAGTTTTAGAATAGTTTTGGAAAATCACTCATTCGTATTTTTTAAAATGCTGATTATAATTCTCAACTTTGTGACCTCGAATAAGTTTAAGTTACCTCATTTTAGTCGACTGGAGTTTACTCCGTCGGGAAGTTTCGTTATAAGATAACACTGAATTAAAAAAAAAAAAGACTGAATAAAAACAATCAAAATTAATCAATTAATTTTCTGTTATTGAATATAGTATAAAATAATGCCTCAAAGATTATTATTAGTTAAGTTAAAAGAAAAACAAAACTAGGAAAAATATAGGAATAATTGTTTATATTTATTTTTCTACTTCCTCTACATAATATAAATTTACTGATATAAAGTTGAAATTCGTAATCATCGTTCTATAAAACATAAATAGACTAATTTCCTGAACTTTTCCAAAACTTTCTATTAAGATCACTATCTGGTCCTTATTTGACAGAACCTCTTTATACTAAGAGCGGTTTACTTCTAAACGATGGAGACGCATATCCTTGCTTAATTTAGTATAGATCGATATTGCTGAATAATATTTTTTAAAAAAACTAAAAGGTTTTCATAGTATTGGAGAAACACCGAAGAATGCTTATGTTTTAAACGTTATTTGCACATTTTTTTAAAATTTTTACCTTAGGAAAAACAAAAAGTCAAAATTCGTATTGAGCACCCCTTAAAAAAAAATAAATGCGCAATCTTTACGTGCTTTTCGATATCTAATTCTGGTTCTTACTTAACTGGACTCAAAAAACGTGGAATATATACAATGTTAGTATTTTTTAATAGTTATTTAAATAATATTTTGGTGTTAAGCCTCTTGTTATAATTTCCCTTACGATATGCGTTTGGCTCGGCCTAAAGCATAGAAAAATGCGTGTTGCTAGAATTTCTGAGGGACGCGAGAAGCACTAGGTCCTACCAGCAATTAATCTATACTATGACAACCGTTTGTTGTATTTTGTAATTCTCCACAACTTTTACATATATATATATATATATATATATATATATATATGTTGTTTTTTTCAGCTCATGATACAACCACCAAAAACTCAAGGAAAATAATTATTATAGTGGTTCAAATCAATTTCATCATTGTTTCCTTTCTGACCTCTATAAGCCTATAGAGTGCACTTAGCCATTTCGGCAAGAATAGTATTTACAAGTAAACATCTAAGGACTAAGAATGAAGGTCAATAATTTTTTTTTCTAACGTAATCATAATCTTTTAGCTTACACCCAATTTATGTGAACTCAATAGACAGTAATTAAGAACTTGGTCGAGATATAAGAACGGTTGGGAGTTCGATTATCCAACGTTAATATTAGAGAGCTATCAAATTTCCTGACGTCTAGGAGAATGAATTACAGGTAAACGGTATTATCTTCTCACAATACTTAAATTATTTATGTCTGTCAACACTATTTATGTATCCATAATGTCCGTCATTTTCTGATCATTCTGTATATCCTTTCATTCATTGGTTGTTATCTTGGTTTTTGTTCTTACCCCTGGCTTAAAATTCTACCCGAAACGTTGGCACTAAGAAATTGGAAAACTAAATTGATAATGTTTCAATATTTTAAAATCAAATCGTTTTAAGACATTTCCAAGATCTCACTGTGTAAGCTATGAAACCTTCTAAAAAAAAAACTTTGTAAAACTTAATAACAAAAAAATTATTTTTCATTCCTGAGACAATAAAAAAGAATTCTTGAAGTCGGAAAATTATTTAGTTATCATAAAGAACTATCATCGAGATGTCTCTGATTCCTGACTGTTTAATTATTTTCTAAAATGCAATAATCCTATTGTTGATTTTTTTCCTTTGGTACCTTATTGTCAAATTTCAAACTTATTACTACAGATTATCATTTAAATTAATTAATTATTATTCAAATAAACAACAAACAATTGAAAAGTATTTCAATATCATTTTTTCAAACTTGAAAGTAAAAAAAAAAATAGTTGGATTATTATTTGCATTGATTGTATAATCTTGAACATAAAACCTCGAATTTCATGCAGAGGAGGGTGTTTTTTAAAATTTTATGTCATATAATTGAAGTTCTAACTTAAAGTATGAGGACCCAAGGAAGACAAACCTTGTATTAACATTGATTTACATGGGAAATATATTTCTTAAACATTAAAAAAAATCCATCTACAAACTTTAAAAAAAAAAAAAAACATCGAGTATAGCGAGATCACTATATTTATAAATACATCCAATATTTAATAATTTAATTTAGATATGTTTGAAACAAAAGAAAATATTAGTAAATTGAATAATTTAAAAGTCATAACATAAATTCTATTTTTATTTTATTTTTCAGTTGATTGTTTCATAGGAGTGATAAGAACGTTGTTTGCAAATAATATTGCATCAAAATATTTTTGCTAATCACATGGCTATACAATGTTTTGGGCAAAGTAGGGATGGGATATCGATATCGATAATATCGGAATATCGATATTTGGTCTCCGATATCCGATATTTTGATATCGATATTAAGGA
>NW_027111312.1:269455-269640 GCF_000696795.3 Halyomorpha halys | reverse complement strand
ATAGGAGGTTGTTATATATGCTTAAGCACAAAATACGACCGCCACCCACCTAAGGCAGTGCAAGAGGAAACACCGACGGCATTGGAACCACTGAATGACATTCAAATCGATTCGTTCACATGGAAAGGTTTCAAGTGGATAACCGTTATCGACCTCTTTAGCAAAGTGGCTATGGCCCATCTGGC
>NW_027111312.1:263475-268323 GCF_000696795.3 Halyomorpha halys | reverse complement strand
TATATATTGGACTTAAAAAATATAAACTATTTTGGGACTAAAATTGGATAAAATTGATTTGATTTAAACATTAAAAATGTTATTAAATGTACTTTTCTGAATACTATTAACACTGGAGTAAGTTAATTGATAGGTTCATTTTCACAGTAAATAAAATGGAAACATCTGCTCTGAAAGTAGTGAGGATTAATTTAATCTCAAAGTTTGTGGGTACATGAAAGATGTTAAGTACGCATAATTGCACGAGATTTTTAATGACATAGTTTTTCAGTTATATCGCGAAATAACTGATAAAAACTCTATCTAGTGGCTGTATATAAATTGTACCCTAGCATCAAACATGATGCTTTATATTGTACATCCTTTTTAAAAACTTACATATTTTTGGCTTTTTAACAAACTGATTTGGTAAATTTAAGAATTTCATTTAAAATGTGTTAAGGAATATTTAATTTTTGCGGATTTTAAATTGTGACATTTTGTGCTACGGTTCCTTTGAGCGTGGACGGAGCTATCCTGGAACATAGAGATTAGCATTCCCTCCCGACCTCAAGCTAACTTCATTACCGCCCGAGCTACCTCCTCGTTGAGGTTTTTCCACCTATTTATCCTGCCTCTCCTTGGCCGGATCGGTAACTAGCCCACTCTGGTGGTGCTCTGACCTAGCAGGGATCCTTAGCCGGTCCTTACACGTCGTGATTAAAAATGGCAGTAGCTACGGTGAGCGGCATATTAAACAGGGCTCACTCAAAATGTTTTTCTATTATTCTTTGGCTAGATTACACAGAAACATGTATTCTTATTTTATTCCCACACAGTGCGAGGTAAGAGAGCTTGTTTCTTATTCATACAGTAAATAGAAAGAACATATTCCCGCGTATCCATTTTTGACATCAAGAAACACACATGGTTCTGTGGCTCTGTGTTGTCTTATTTGTGTTGGAATATAATAGATGCAACTATTTATCCGATTGTTACAAAATATTCAGATATTGTTCGGGGTACCTCATTTACCACAATGGCCCTTTATTTTATCAGGTTCCGTCCGCTACTTCTCATACAGATGTCTATTTTTTTTAGTACATCCATATTTCGGGATCACCTTGTTGAATTTGGTTCAAACTTAAAGGTTAGTTGGAAACAAATTTAGAAATGATCCAGTTCAATTTGCATTAAATGATCCTTGTGTTTTTAGCTTGAAGATTCCTATTAACAGAACAAAGTAAATTACAATATATTCATAATAAACCTATCAAATTAAATTTTTTTTAGCAAAAACAACTATATTTTACATACTTCTGAATAAATGATCATGGATACAATGTTTAGTTATTAATATACATTTTTTTTTCGGTTAGTATTATAAATTATAGAGATTTTCGCCGCACAATTAGGTCTTTTTACAAATATTATTGCTTGTGGGAGTCAAGCATAGTCACAGTCAGCCTGGAGGCGGTAACCTACCCTCACGTTGGTACGATCCATGGTCCAGCGGCGGACCAACCCATCAATCTCTTTGGAGCCAGTACGGGACAGGCGTCCTTCCCACCGACACATTCGGGTTCAAGTAAAGTTACAAATCGGTCTAGATCTACTTGGCTATCCTTGGTTAGCATAGTAGGCCCTAGAGGATTTACATCTCATTCCCCGTTCCAAACTATACATGGAACAAACCACCGAATAATTAATATCCTATTGGACCACAATACGATTAAATTTTTCAATTAGTGAGTACACGAGGTAGAATCCCCACAAATAAGCGCACGATCTGGGTGAGTTGCCTCCAGTAAGTTGGTTGAGGGCCTCAAAGCCGAATGGAGAGAGGGAGGAGCAGCGTGTCTCTCCATGGTGAGGGGCCACCAATCTAGCTACTAACCACCCTCAACGTTACTTAACTTTGCATTATCTATTGCAAGCACCTTTCCCCACTCCTATACCCCGCACCTTCCACAGTTATTAATGAGCTTTTAACAATTAAAAATTGTATCCATGACAATTTGATCTACATTTTATTCATGATTTTTTTTCCCTCAGCTTTGGCAAAAAGTATACAAATGTTTTTAGCAAGATATGTTGTTGTGAAATTTATTTTCAACGGAATTACACTTTCGAATGTACTTTGGAAATGCTTTCGGCAAGAGGAGAACGAATGCAAGGAAGATTAAAACAACTAAATTATGTTCTTTATAAACGTTCAGCACTGAAAAGGGGTTACTGTTACAGAGAGAGTAAAAATATGCTCGGTTTAATTCAAGGAAAATAAGAGGTTTGAAGGAGGCGGTAGGCTTGTTTGTGTTCGGAAAACTGTCGTGGCTCTACTTATTTTAAACTCCCCGATTCTGAAAAATTCTTCAAATTATTTCATTATATTCTGTGGATCTGGTCCTATTAGAAGGGCCCCCATGGAACTCCCGAATAATTCCACATTCAAACTCGGTTCCATGTAATAATGTTATTCGTCCCGGAGCTAATTGTAATTAATTGCAAAACTAGCTTTTAATTGATTTTTTTTATCACTCAATTAATTTTATAAAAGTATATTAAATGAAAACTTTTCTTAAATCATCTCCATCGTTTTCATAATAATTTAAACAAATATATTTATGTACAAATTATTATTTGTATCATGCACCTCTTGGTCTGGGCCTAGTGCATAACCCAAAATCATGCTTAAGTAAGTTTCACGTCTAAAGCCTTGTATTGTAATTTCCATTTATAACTTAATGGGTCTTTGACAAAGTCCCATTGATCTATTCTTAGGCCTATAAAGTGTTTATTAATACTTTGTAGATAGTAAGCACATTGTATATTTAAATTCTTGTTTGAGATGAGGTAATTTATTAAGAGAAACCTATTTTTATCTTTTTTATTTCCTCTCGATATTTCCTTGATACTTCCTTTAACGGTTCGGCCTTGGGCCATTATCATAGAGAACCATAATTTTTTAACTTTCAATTTATACAATAACAGTAAAAAATTCGTTCTGCAGATTACTAGTCTGCAGGCACGAAGGGGAAATATAATTCGTGACTAGGCGCTAGCCGTGGGTCCTTTCGATAGGAGAAAAGGTGTAGGAAGAAGTAGAGATCCAGATAAGACAGAAAAAAATAATATATACATATACATTACCAAAAAAAATACTCGAATGTACTACTGATCCACTATATCCATTATAATTCACTGCCTCTAAAAGCGGGGAATTCCATGTAGTAGAAATTCGCACTGAGGCCTTCCATTTTGTCCCTAGTCAACTGTTTGGGCTATTAAACGCCATCGAAAAATGCTACGTGTAAGACGTTAGCTCTCAGTGGATCAGAATATTCTATTGTAATCTTTATTAATTCAAATTATACATTGATGGATATTACAATATCTTATACAGTTGTTACATTTGTGAAATTAAGTTTCCCTGATGACAGTAGTAGTAGCTGGTAGGTTGCGTCATCAGGTAGTGGTAGTAGTTATAGTATAGACCAGCAGGTAACGGTGTTGCTACAGGCCTGTAAGATTATTTTTTACGCGGATAGGTATCCAGAATTAAGGTATATTGATGTGATAGTAATATATAAATTTAAGGTAAAAAAAGGTTTTTAACTAATAGTAACATATACTTCTTTATTATCTATTTTTTTCTTACGTGATTATCTAGGACATTCTATTCTGTTAGTAGTTATAGTTTTTCTTATAGTTACATTTAGGTATGTGGTTTGATCATTATAATTGTTCCCGGAGGTCCATATCCTTAGAATAAAGAATTTTTTTCTTTGTTTACTTTTTCCATGATTCTACCCGTTATTTTTAGACTAGAGTCTGTAGGGAATGTCATCTATTTTCAATTTTCTCATAGAATTTTATTTTACTTGAACGAATTGAGGTCAGTGTGGGTTGAGAAGACGGGATTTAAAAGAGATAAGTAGAAAGAAAGGACGGGGATCGATAACGAAGTTAAAGTAGAGGCATTGCTAATCTGAGCGGTGGAGGTAGCCCGCAGACGAATCAGCCCGGATTGGGTTCCGCTGGTGCGAGTCGTTGACTAATTTACCCCCCGTGTTTTCCATCTGCAACTCCTTTCCATTCCACAGATTTCCGGATATTTTCCATCGTGTCTGTCCAAGAATAGAAACATAACACCTTAATGTTTGTAGCGGTACGAGCAACTGTAAAGAAATCTACAATGGATCCTATCGAGCAGAATTAAACGAAGGATAAAGCGTGATCATATAATACTTGGATTATAAAAATGAGATCGAGTGTTAACAAATTGAAAGAGCCATCAACGGAAATCAGATAACAAGAAATAAAAAAAGGATGTAAAGCAATTTCATGAGAAAAGACAAGAATGCCAAAACATAATTATTTTTAATCTTTTGTGGTTTGCAATTAAAGTGTTAATTGTAAAATTGTTAGGTATCATTCATTATTAATTTTATTTTCGTTTTCTTCCTTGATGTTTTTGTTGCGGTCTATTTGATTCATTTTTTCTTTATTTCCCTGACTCTTGGAAAATGTCTATAATAAAAATGTTTCCCAAACCCTCCATGCCACTTGAATACCCATCTTCCTAACGTCCTATTTCACTCCGGCCCATTATGGGCAAAATCCTAGAAAAATACTTATTAAAACGCCTCTATCCAATCCTTGACTCATATTATGTTATTCCTGACCACCAGTTTGGATTTAGAACATCTCATTCTACCACACAACAGAGTCATCGAGTAGTTAATGTCATATGATCCACATTGGAGCGCAGTATGTACTGCACTGGAGTCATCCAGGTCAGCTCTATAAACTTCGTCATTTCCTACCCCCAACATATTTCCTTATAATCCGCTCCTACCTCACTGATAG
>NW_027111312.1:260903-262545 GCF_000696795.3 Halyomorpha halys | reverse complement strand
CTTATTGTATTATTTTGTACAGTTGTAAATTACATTAAATAAATAAAAAAAAAATTCTCAATTCTTAGAGAAGTTGTTGAAGTCATAAACGTCAATATTTCGATAGTTTTAACTAATCCGTAAAATATTGATTTTATTCCTTACTTTTAAGTTGCATTTATGCTTAATAATTTACTTTTTTTTTCTCTAGTTCCTATAGATAAATAAGATTTTAAAAAATTTATAAATGTTCATAAATTGATATTTTTTAATCATTTAAAAATATAAATATTTAATTTCACCTTTACAACTATTAATTTATTAACTTATATTACCCTATCCTTCAATTAAATCTTCCTCTGCTCCTCCTTTCAAATGTTAAAACTTTCGATATATATCAATATATATCAACGGCCTCATATATCAAAATATCGATATTTTTTTAAGTGCATATCGAAATACTATTTGGATATATTTGGAAATTATCAATAAATAATATATATCGGTATTTCTGTTCGATGTTTACTTTCATGACACAAGCACATAAAGAACATGGAAATTTCGATCAGCGAAACCACGGTTATTGATAGCTAAATAGAGATTTATTCCTGCACATCAGGAAAATAAATGTCGAGGACTGAAAAATAAGAGAAAAAGATTTACTCTTCTAGTCTTAAAGTATCAATGTGAAATTTAATCGTAGCTTTGTATATTCCAACGGGATTACGAATGCCAATACAGGGATGTATCTAATTCATCAACTTTTGTTTCCAAAACGGCTTGCTCCTCTAAGGTTTCATCTTCGTGGAAGAATTTTCGTACAGAGCTTAGCTTTGTTGATTGATAAAACCTTAATTCTCATAGACATAACTTTACCCTTGTTTGATCCTTGAAATCCTTTCTTAATCGACTATTATTTTTTTTAAATAATTGTGTAATGAAGTTTTTATAATAAGCAGTTAAACTTATTTTTGTAGATACAAGAAATGATAGGAATAAAAGTAGGGATTTTCTACCAATGTTATTAAAATTAGTGGCATTTTTAACCCGTATAACAACTAGCTTTCTGTTAAAAATACGCCTTGGATATAAGTTTTCAATTGTGTAATTAAAGTGTGTTCCTGGGAGATCGCTAATTGACCGTGTGTAATTAATTAAAGAAAGATGGTCCGGTTGCTGTCAAAATAACTCAAATATTAAATAAACAATTTATTATGAACCAACGTTTTGCCCCACATTACAGGGTTTTGTCAGGGCTAGAAAAGATACAAACAACTAAAATAATGTAACAAAATAAGAGAATAAGACAACATGAAATAAAAGCAAACCTAAGTATTGATAAAAATAATGTAAAATACGTGAAAATTTATATGAAAATTGGCATAGTGAATAAAATAAAATAAAATTTAATTTACAGCCTGTTCGACTGCTTTCTTATAGAAAAGTGAAATCAATTATTAGTTGCCATTATAAAGCCAGGACAAGATTCAGACACAAAGTTCAAGCGGAAGGAAATAGGTGGGACAGCCTACTGAAAAAGAATGAAGGAATCCTAGTAGAGCTGAGGGAGTGGCTTTTATAACCGCAAAATTTGACTTATCATTAGTTATACGTTTATCGTTGCCCACACTCAGCGGAGAAGGGGGTAAGTTAAAGTAAAAAA
>NW_027111312.1:249326-260422 GCF_000696795.3 Halyomorpha halys | reverse complement strand
ATTAATAAAACAATTAAAACTTATAGGTTGACTTAACCTTAATAACTATATTTACATTATTATTCAAAAGAGTGTAAACGTGAATATAAAATAAAATTTAGTTCAAACCCCACGTAGTCCTCAACTTCTATTGTTAATGATCGTCTATTGAAGTAAAACACCATAATTTTGAAAAACAAAACATACATGACAACATTTCTCACATGGTGATATTCCAGTTCAAACCATAAAGACAGAGGGCCTTTAAACTATTAACACTTTACATTGAACAATCGTAACGTGTTCCAAAATGAAACTATCACCTTCACAAAACCAAAACTCACTCGTCTGAACATACGAGTTCCCAGAATCAAACTGTCGCCTTCACAAAAACAAAATCCTCTCGTCCCAAACATATCGCGCGTGTTTTGTTTTTCACCATGACAACCGTAACACCTCTTGTCTACACAGATCTAGACAGTATTTTTATTTCACCATGACAACCGTAACACTTGCTTCCACCTAGTGACAGGACATGATTTCCAAAAACACCTCAATCGATAGAGATCGCAGAATCGCCGACATGCCCACTATGCAACATGGATCACATGGATAGAGATAATATTTTAACATGTAATGGCCTAAAAAACATTCAACGATTTGCAAACTAACTCAAGACAAAAGAAACCTTATATTGTACAGCAAAAGGGAAAATGGCTTGATACACTATTTCAGGGGGTGGCAACTTTTCTGTTGTCCATAAATGTTGAATTAAATATTTTCCTAGAAAATTCAAAAACTCCTGACTTGCGGTAGTTATCTTTGTTACATTGAGAGAAACAGTACTATGTACTACGATTGGAGAGAGCAATACAAGTATGTTAAACTCTAATATAGATATATTCAGATTTAAAAGAAGTATGTTAAAGTTACAATATATTATTTACAACACTGACTTCTTAATGTAAATGGAATTATTGTTATTTCTACCTATTTGTAATACTGTACCTAATTTTTCTCTCAGTGTAATGACCGCAGGGTTTAGAGATCTGTTGCAGAAAATGCTCACTTATCAAGTAAATAGATAGATAGAAATAGATAGGTGAGAAAAGCAATTTAATTTAAAACAAAGGAAAGGGACTTGAAACATGGTCACCGTGAATAAATAATATTGATTCATAATGATACTGTTAATGCAGAAGAAATGAAGCTACCGTATGACACCACCAAATATTCAAGTTAACCGGCTGTGTTCTTCAATGAGTTGAATCGTAATTGTTGCGTTCACGTGTTCACGAGTTCGGTAACAAGCTTAACACAGAACTCAAAATCTATTGTTCTGGATCTCAATGTCAGGCTGTCAGAATTCTAGGAATTCCCAGAACGCATTAAACTATTGCTCATAAGTTTTGTCTTCTACAATCGCTTCAAAGTCCATGAAGCACGGATTTCCACCCTCGACAGTGCGAGCGATCAACGATCGACCAAAATTGGCTTCGCGATCGACCTGTTGGCCACCCCTGCTCTATTTCATATGGCGTAGGAAAAAAAAAATTATATATTTATTAATTTAATTTACGTTGTTCATTTTTATATAAATGTTCAGATTTTTTACATTATTTTTAGTTTACCTCAGTTTACTTTTATTTAGTGTTATCTTATTCTCTTACTATGTTCAATTATTTTAGTTATGTATATCTTTTTTAGCTCTGAAGCCTCGAAAAGCGGGGAGTAACGCTGGCTCATTATAAACAGTTAACTGTTTGAGTTATTTTGATCTCACCCGGACCATATTCTTTTATTAGTTACACGCGGTCAATGACGATCTTCGTAGAATCTTGCTTTAGTTTTTCATTATTTTATTTTCCTATTTACTTCAACGTTTCTTCCTGAAATAGTAAAATTACAATTATGATCAAAATGAAGAATTATAGATCAATTTAATAAGAAATCTAATGGCAAAATAAAATTACTATTCTCAATTAGATGAACATAAAGATGAGGAATGAACGCCTCGAAATGTTGCCGAGAATAATAAAATGAAAAAATAAAAAAGTAATGGAAGATTTATCTCAAATATTACTTATAAATTTTAAAAATCAAAAAAATCCTGTAATAGTAGGATTAGCATTATAATAATATTTCTTGTTTGCTATTAAACTATTTTGAGTTAATAATAATTTTTACATTAAATACAACTTCTACATCATTCCATTCATCTTATACCAACTATTTGTTTTTGCTAAAAATCCAAGACGTCTGCTTAAACGCAATAAATATATGCCCCCTATCTACAGCGATTGATTTTGGTGTTATACATTTAAATTAATTTTATAGTGATATCTATCGATGTATTAACCATTGTTGATATTATAAAAGTTTGTCACTTAACAACATATGTTGCTATACCTGCCCCGGTACAGGTGTCCGTCAACACAGGAACACTTTCTCCCAACTGGTTGATGGGTACATGTTGAAGGGACCTTTCCGAGCAAACACCTGGATTTTAAATAACACCTGGATAAAACACTTGCAGCTCCTTGTAACGTATTCCTTTCGAGCGTGGCTAATGATAGCCAATGGGAAATAAGATTCATTAACTAACGCATTACTGTTCTAGCATCGGTTCAGTGAGGACTTCATACATTCCAGACATCCCCGCTGTACAGCTCTACCTCCGTACCGCTGTATTGCACTGTACCGCTGTGCCGCACTATACCGGGCAGCCTTGCTTTGGCAGGGCACCAAAATCCCGCCGCGGATCTCCACACAACAGCCGCCGACCCAGCCTGCCATGGTGACCAGTGCCTCTAACAAACCAACCATGGAACGGCTAAGCGCCCGCATGGACCAAATGATGAACATGGTGACTATGCTCATGGAGATGATGGGCAAGATTCTCGCTCGCCCCTATGACTGAGCACCTAGTCATCAATTACAATGTCAGAGGCCTCTCACCGAAGAAGGCTGAAATCGAGCTTCTACTGCAGCAGCACAGACCATCAGTGGTGGCGCTCACCGACACTATGCTCTCCACCTCGTCACTGATGTACTTTCAAGGGTACACCGCATTGATTGACTGATTGACAGTGTGTAATTAATAAAATGAAGATGGTCGCACCCAGACTCAATATAACAGAAATAGAAAATAAACTATTTATTGTGAATCGCCGCACGTTGCAAGGCTTCATCAGGGCTAAAAATATATTTGTTTGTTGTTTATTGGCGCGACAGACTGTGGAGGTCCAAGGCCTCGTGCGATGTACTTAAGAAGTACATCGCGCGTTTCTTGACGTGGTTTTCATAGGGTGGTTCTGTCACTCATACGCCTATTTTTATGAGTGCCACCCATTGGCTGATGGGCCTCACAAATGCCCAGGCGGAGATTGTGAGTGAGTATTGTATGATTTTATGCTTGAAAAATTCCAGGGTAGAGCCGGGCTCGAACTCACAATCTATGGGTTGGCAGACGGGTGCGTTACCACGCTGCTACCATAAACCCCCTAAAAATATATATGCAACTAAAATTAAGTATGTATAATGTCATTAAACGTTGAATTGTAATAAATAGTTTAATTTCTATTTGAGTGAGTTATTTTGACTGCACCTGAACTATTCATGACCAATTCATTTTCTTATGGTATTTTTTGAAGATAAGTTCTCGCTGAATGGCCAGTTACATCTTTGCTGAATCTATACGGGCGTGAGCTGCCGATAATCATTAATTAAAATTATTTTAATAAATAGTTTTTGTAAGCTATTTCTAATGCATATATGAATATCATAGATGATATAACAATTGATCTATTTATTCTAAGAATTTACAGTTACTTTTGAAAAAGGAAATTAAACAACAATAAAAACTAATCGGATTGAAAAGAAGGTTTTGAGAAGAGGGTGGACCCGGAGATGAGTTGGGTAATGAGGGCAAAAGTTAAACGTGTTGAGCTATTGATTGCTCTGTCGAGTATCTGCTGAAAACCCACTCAACATCCTGCGGTCAGCCATGTCTGCAAAATTGTGGTTCCATCCTCGTCTCTAATTGTCAATATCGTATAAATCCGACATGCTTTAGCGATATAAAAACAAACTCACTGGAATATCAGTACAATGATATAGAATTATAAATCTTTTGAAAAATATAAATAGGAGTTTTGTTACTTATAACAATTTTTGATTAATATGTTTTTCTAAATTCAATTTTTGTTCTGAAAAAATAATTCGAAGTGTTGGATAAAAAACGCCTTATTTTTTCTAAACTTTTAGATAGTCAAAGAAATACTGACAAAAAAAAAAGTTGAACCTCCCCTTTGTTCAAATCTGTTTCAAAAACACTTATATTTTCCTCCTCTCTCCTCTACGTTTATTATTTTTACTTTTGTACTCAGTCTAGGGTTTTAAATTAATAACAAAGTTTTTCAGTTTTATGTTTAATCATCGTAGTAACTTTATTCAAGAATGAGATTTTTTTTTATTTGTATAGTGTTCCTGATAATGGAATAGCTGAAACATCGCTAAATTAAATTTAAGTAATATTTTTGATGAAATATTCGTGTCTTAATTATTAAAATAATTTTTTTATGTACTGATCTTACCGACTTTTATATAGAAATCTGAGGTGTGTAGAATAAGCCTTGTCAAATTAATATGAACCAGATAAAAAGTGTTTTCCTATGTTCGAAGATATATAAAGAAATGAAGTAAGAATAAAAATTTACAAAATAAATTGGTTCTATTCTTATTAAAAGTATTAAAAACAAAACGATTGATTCCATTTTACGATTTATTTATGTACAATAAAATAAAATATAGGATATAAGAATCCTGACAGAAAGTAAATAGAAACAAAATAATAAAAAAAATTTTCGTTTTTCATAATAAAATTATTGATGAAAAAAAACAACGCAAAGAATGCAAGTGTGTATGATACATATATACTAATAAGAAAGAAAAACCGGCCATCTTGATTTCACAAAAAATTATTTTCTGTGTACTATATATGGAAGAAAATAAAAGAGAGAAGTTATAATTAATAAAAAAAAAAGTTCTTACAATCATTCCTAAAATCAGGATCGAGATTACGGTGTTACGAAGATTCAAAAAAATAGTATTAAAATAGAAACTTATAAGTGCTAATATTTATGAGAAAAAGAACAAATTTGGATGGATGTTTTCTTCAGAATTATAACAGTCCATCGTATTAGTCTAGTAGCAATTGAATTAAACCAATTGAAGGTACGTTGTTATTTTTTATATTATAAAATAAATTATAATTATATTACAACTATATGTATGTATATAATAAATAAATCTATTCCGCTACAATTTATGATGGGTCACGGGTTCAGTACTTATTATTCATTAATTTATCACCCTACCCTACCTGTTAGGCACTAGAGGTGTTCGAAGCTATAGGTACAACTCTTTAATGGTGCAGCGTGAGTAGAAGTGATTAGCGCCTACAGCTTCCTTCCAACCATATACCGAGGCCTTGTAATGCGGATGGTTTTCTTTCTTTTTCAGCTCATGGAGATAGCTATTCGTCAGAACGTAGAATCCTGTCTCCCTCATCATCTAGGATCTCGGTGCCTCATTGGCGGTACAGGCGAGTACCGACGTTAGGTGTAACATGCTCGGCGGTCTCCGGCATCCGGCAACTTGGGCATTGGGGATCGATGTTTCTGGTATGTGCGGCGAGCTTAGCTCGGAAACCTCCATCTCCCGTGAGAAACTGTGAGACCCAGTAGTCAAGGAGGACCCACGTTGACTATAGGCGTGAACCAACGGTAGGAAAGTAGTTGCTCAGGGTATGCCCTTTTGGTATATTCACCCACTGTCTATTCCAATATTTCAAGATTTCTTCCTGGAGGATCCTCTTACATGTGTGTAGGTCCATTCGCTCCTCTTCAAGCACCCCCAACAACTCGTCAAAGCCCAATTTACACAGAGCAGGACCAAGGAAAGGGTCCTGCGGGCTACCTCTTTCCGTGGAATCTTCTCTTTCATAGAAGATTGTCTGGTATCTTTACCGTTCTTTTCTCAAGGCAACTCTTCAAGAGGTCGCACAAGTTGCTGGGGGTCTCATATTTTTGTTATGGCTAGAGTACGCTCGGCCACCAAACGCTATCAAAGGCTGAAGATATGTCAAACAGGAGGAGCATAACATACTTCTGCGTTTTCTTTTTTTACCAGTTCATTATTATGAATAATGATCAATAACTATAAAATAAAAATTAAAATAAAGGATATTTATGATTTAAATGAACACAGGCAACTTATGTATACACACACACCTTAGATTTTCTTAAAATCAATTCAATAATAGTAAAGTACTTCAAAAGTATATACTAAAATTGTACACATATATTACATGTTAAATATATTTTTATGATACAGACGAACAGGCCTTGAACGATGACGGATTTAAAAAAGAAAATGTGAACAACGGCCTGTACGTTAGTGTGCGATACTGGTGTGCTTAGTAAGAACACTGTATTGTACTAAACGAAAAAGTCACAAGTTATTGCTACTAATTTCTACTCGATTAACCATTTGCTAGGACTAAATAGACTATATTGCTACTTTTTCAAACAAATTTAAACTAAAGAGGCAGTTTTTCTAATCACAGTAATGTGCAAATCTCAAAAATGACTTTGTAGTAGATACTTTATTTATCTAACGAGGACTGAATAAATTCTAAATTGTGCGAGAAATCCGCAGACCCGACCTGTCGAAAAACTCCCGGAATAGGCCCTCATAACAAATCGGTTCGTAATAATAACAAAGATAAATAAACAATTATCATTGTAGTGAGTAATATGTATTAAAACAATAAAAATAGTAGTTGTTTTGAGAAAGATCATTCAAAATTATAATATATTAAATCAACATTTTTAACACTTTATTTAGCATCAAGATCCTAACATCTACGGGTAAACCTATCAACTAAAAGGAGTACTGAATCCCAGGTGAAACTCAGAAAACCAGATAGCCTTGAGTTAAGTATAATACCACTTTTTTTTCATTCGTGTTCAATTAAAATCTATATGAGTGAGTGAGTGAATCCTACAACCAGCCCAGACCGAGGAAGAGGTAATGAGGGATATAGAAGAAGTAAGACTTTTTAAGGAACCATCCATTACTTCATCAAAAAAGTAAAATTGTATATTATATCACCCGTTCATTGTAAATTGTCAAAACTTATCCGCTACCTATATTAATCATATTGCACACCCCTTTCGGCCCGATCCCACAAAATCAATTTTTTTCTATTACAAATAATCAAAAATTAGAAGTTTTTTTTCTTTGAACAGTGCTTTAGTTATTTCATTCAATTAAAAATACAGTATACAATACTCCATTACCAGCAATCTCAATTTTATAATTAATGCTGATGGTATTTTCCAAGACAAGGGATATCATTAACAGTAGCGACTATTAGAAGGGATGGCAGATGCCAATTCTGTTGAATTCTATGTTTCCATTGAAATCATAGAGGTTTGCCATTGACCTTTTTAAAATTTGGATTTACTAATTGTTGATAATTGATTTATTAATTTAATTTTTTTTTCACTAGCTACTTCTATTTCTAGATTAAAATTAAAAGAGTGTCGTAGAATAATGAGGAATGAATCAGGTTAAGCATTACAAAAGGAATTTAGCTTGCGCACAATTTATGTTGCTATTACAAAATTAATAGCAACATTAATTGTGTACATAGTTACATAAATAGCTACAGACTCAGCCAGTAGGAAAAGTTTCACAATAATAATTTTTCACAACTATAATTGTGACAGGAAAACGAAGTAAATAAGTTTATACAATAATGTTAGTCTAAATGTGTTGTGCTGACCATGCTCAAGGAGTTTCCTTTTGGAAAGTTTATATGGCGGGGAAGTAGGGGAAGGGAAGGAGGGAGTAAGCACGGAGGTACTGTGAAAAATGTAAGGGTTCCGGCGGCTCCAGTGCCACTTAGATCGCTCTAAGGAACTGGTATAAATCAATCAGCTAAATTCCTCAGCTCCCTCCACTTCCGCAAACAAGTCTTGTTGGCTTTCAATGATTTATTATCCCTGGCCTCCCACGACCACCTCACCCCTTCCTACCTTTTCTAGGCCCATTCAATGCAACCACCTTTTAACTATTAAGTGTAAAGAGAAATGTGAATGGAATATTTGGAGTAGTTCACACCAGGTCATGAGCAAACCGAACATATGCTGCTGACATTAGGTAAAAAAATCATGGCCCACAAATAAGGCCACGTTCATTTGCAATGTTTTATTTACTTCAGGGTCATTAATTTTGATCTAAATTTTTTATACTTACCCCGTGATAGAAAGTTTTTGGCCAGTAGTTAATCAATAAAACATCCCAATGCACAATTAAACCTAAATATTAAATGGTATTCTTTTCAAATATTTTAAATATAAATTATAATGTATAATGTGAATATTCAAGGAGACAGAAATCAATGCTGGTATTAATATTTTGAATTTTAAAAAATATATAATTATATTTTTAAATATATAAAAATCTGATAAAAAGTATTCCAGTATTATTAAAAATCGTAAGCATAATTTCTGTAAAAGAAGTTGTCCAGACTTTTAATTTTAGACAAATCTAGAAATTTTCATCATCATAATCAATTCTCTTGAACCGCATTAAGCAGTGTGAGGAGGAAGTTTATAGAGCCCTTTCCAGCCCTGCCGATCTTCTGCAAGGTGCCTTCTGTCATTCCATTGAAGTTCTTTTCTCTGGAAGTCGTTTTTTAACTCGTATTTCTATCTTTTCCTAGACCGTCCTCTTCCTCTCTCACCCTATACTCTGGCTCGGTAGCTATCGTCTTTGTTTCCATTCGCAGAAGATGTCCCTGCCATCTCAGTCGATTCTCTTTTGTCAAATCATTGGCCGGCTTAATATTAAGATCATCCGCTGGTGGTGTTGCGTACTCTGTCTCTTCTTGTTTTTCCCTCAATCTTTCGGAGGAGTCTGATTTCTGACGCATATATCCTTTGATGCTTATTCTTCCGCGTCAATGATTCTGAAGAATATGTCAACATGGTAAGAAATGCCACTCTGAAAACGGCCACTTTTGTTTCTTTTCCACCTCTTGCCTGTATAGAAAACCTCTCTTAACTGCTTCAAACATTCGCTCAGCCACCTCTGAATCGATGTATCTATTTTCATTAAGGTGCGCGCCCAGATATGTGAAGTTTTCTACTTGTTCGAGGATTCTTGTTCTTCGAGTCTGGTGACGCGCATATTTCTCCTAGGTTTCTTCCCAACTCCCATTACTTCGGTTTTTTCAGAGTTGATAACCATATCAATCTTCCGCAGTTCATCTTTTAATATATTAATACTGTCAATGTCCAAGAAAATAACGACTTCATCGGTGAATGCAAGTAATGAGAAGATCACGCCTTAGGTTGGCATATCCCAAAAATTTTATGTATAAATTAATTTCTTGTTCATGACTTAAAGTATATAAATTTTACAGCCTCAAAGTAAGTAATTAAAAAATAACCAAAATATTTTTTATAAATGGTTGATGATAGTTTAACAGCAATTTAAATAAAATAATTATAATCACTTGAAATTGAAGACAAAAACATAGGTTAGTTTTACTAAACTGTGTTAGACGAAGGTTGAATAACCTTCAATCTTTTTAATAACTTATGTCGAAGCTGTGAAATTAATATGGAGATTTCCTAGAGAATGGTCAGATTTGCCGAATCGTTTAAATCGAATCAATAAAAAAATTTTAAAATATAGTGATATATTTTATTATAATTAATAAATCTAGAAATCTTAGTTATTCAGATCTACTGAATTTCAAAAATTGTTAACAAGCACATTATTTTTTTTTTTTAATTTACCAGAAACTTAAATGTTATAAACCAATTAAATCTTGAGTTTATTCTAATTTATTCAAAGTTTAGATTTATTTATACAATGACTTTGGCCCTCAAGATAATCATCACCACTGATTCCTGTCTGCGGCATTTTTCTCCATCTCATCAATACCTTCTAGCACAGGTTTGTCTTCACGTCATAAAGCCACCTCAGAGTGGTCTTTCTGTGGTGGCGTTCCTCTGGCACCGTTTCAGCAATGCATCAAAGTCTTGCCATCTTGATAAACACCACAAAATCTGGTTGACCATACGTCACCATTAACTCCCTATTTTTCCTGGGTCACCATTTTCCGAATTTTCTTTTCCGTCCATATATTATTCGAAAGACCTTATTTTTCCAATTCTTATTATTCTTTTCGTTTATTTGGAACTGGCCCAATTGTCACTCGTTGGTATTTATAAAAAGACCAATTTTTTATATTGAATTCTTGGAAAGCACCATATACTGATGTTTACGTACTGCCGGTAATAAAAACATTATTTTTATTCATATAATTCTTTTTATTAAATACTGAAAAACGCGCAATAAAATAAGTTAGGACACAGGCCTGGAATATAAACTGAACCGAAAAAAGAAAACATAATCTCCTTAATGTAAGACTTGAAGACTAATTCCTCAGGGATTTTGCAACTACTCGCTTCGTGGAAGTAGCTAGTGATGGGAAAAAATTGGAAGAAAAAATGGGATAAGCATGGATGAATAAAAACGTTGATTCATTCAATTTATTGCAAGAGAATTTTCATAATGAATTTTTGAAAATTATACCGTCTTATTTTTGATTTATAAATAAGTATTTGTTTTATAAATGTTTGATGTTAGGAGTATACAAGCAACTTGTGTTAACCTGATAAATCTAATTAAGTGCTATTGTTTAAGTGCTATTTTTTAAGAAAGGTTATCCATTTTCTTTAGTACATGTTTTATGAGTTTGTGAAATGTGAAGGAATACGTTGACACTACTGAGATACGACAAATAAAAGATTTTTTTTTTAATGTTTCTATTAAAGAGTAATGAGAAAATCGGTCACGGTTAAGTGAAATGAGTATTAGTGTTCTTAATATTCATTTAAGTAATAAACATAAAAACAGAAGGAGAAAAATAAAAATAATAATAGTAAATAATAATGTCATTATAGAAAAAAAATTAAAATCATACAAAATACAATATAAACATTTAAAAAATATAGAGTAACAAAAGATTGACA
>NW_027111312.1:229959-248520 GCF_000696795.3 Halyomorpha halys | reverse complement strand
AATAGTTAAATAGTTGCAAAATAATATATACAAGGGAAAGAAAATTAAATTTATTTAAATTCATGAAACAATAAAATAAATACACATTAGCACTATAAAATATTTACATAAACCCTTGGAAAATTCAAATCAAACTTTGCCACCATCATGTGGAAGGCAAAACAGAACTCTAAGAGATAAAACTTGTACTATTTGTGTGACCTTACTTGGTCAAATAACAATTAGCAGTGATGTAGGACATTTAGCAGGTTGGCATATGTTGAACTAATACCCTTTATGTTATATTTAAAAATTCGCTAAAAACAAATCATAAAATCTGGTCTTATTGCAACATTGTTTTTTTAAGGACGGTTATTATTTGCATCAATCATTCCTTATAACGTGAAATAACAAATTCGAGTTATTTAAAAATGTTATTATTATTTTATTTTTTTATTAGACACACTTCTGGTGGTTATAATTTTTTTAGATTTAAGTAATTTAATATAAAACATATAGATGGTAATAAATGGACGTAATGGCTGTGCGGGTTGCGACGTTGTGGGTTCGATTTCCACCTGGGGCAGTTATAATTTATTTTTCCTTTACGACGAAGCGGTAACTTTAGTAGCAAGCAGGGGTTAGCAAAAAGGACCATGACGCCAGACTAGTGTTCCACAGTAAATAACAATAGATGATGATAAAATACAAGTATAAGTGAGTTATAGATTAGCAAGAAATCAGTCAAGAAGCCTGTAAAAAATAAAATTTTATGTTCAGTTTTTATAATTACAAGCAAACATTACGGTCCAAATGTGAGGGGTCATCAGCAGATGCAAACAAAGTAAAATAAATTGTTTACATCGGGACCTGTCCGTGCCGTACCTCTGGTACCCCAATTGTATTTTATAATTGTAATTAAATTAGTGTGGAACAAACGGGATTGAAAATGTGAGACTTTTCTAGTTATTAATGAACATATACATTTCTTTTAATTCAAATATTAATTCCCTGGAAGGGTAGATTGTGGTTAGTGTATGAAAATTTACAATAAAATAGACAAAATAAATAGAGATTGATATCATTATCGTGTTATGGCTTATCTGGCGAAATGTTGCAAGTCTCGCTGCCGCGGTCACTTCTGCGTCTTCTCTCGTCCAGATTAACAGGTTGGCGAAAATGATGAATACTAGAGATCTCGCCTGATATTATCGAGAATGCGTCTATCTTGATAAAGAGCTGGTCAGCAGGTCCTGGACTCGGGTGTGATGGTAGGGGCTGGTCAGGTCCTAGTTATATGGTGCATAGTTTGGGGCGGCATTGCAGTCGCGGCGTCTTCGGGATTTTCAGGTACACCCTGTTACAAATGGTATCGAAAAATGAGACCCCTGAACCCGATTTTTTATAAAATCAAAAAAGAACCACAAAATTCGGATTGTTTAAATCCGACATAAATAATAAAACTAAGCACTAGAGGTGCCTGCTTCAAAAAAGAGATTTTATGATTTAAGTTTCAGTTTCACTCTGCCAGATCGACATTCAAATTTTCTGTTGTTTATGAAGTCTGAGATATATAGATATTGAATAATGATGAAGTAGCACATATCATCTGCTTCGGCGTGTTCCTTTACGCTTAGAATCCAAAAAGAATATTAGGGTGTGAGAAAGAAAGGTCTAATGAATGGCACTAAATGAGAATCGGGAAAATAGTGAGCAAGGAAAAATCGGAGGTTAATTGAGATGTACAGTCAACCCAATGTTGTGGTGGAAATTATGCCAGAGGATGCAGGAAGGTATGCGGCTGACAGGAACGGGTGGATATGGCCACAGCCCAGCAGGTGCTAAACAGCCAATTTATGAATTTATAGAAATAAAGAAATGTTAAATTGTTTAGTGAATTTTTAATTTTTTGTAATATACTTTACATACAACTATTAAATTAGATTAGATTTTTATTCAGGGCGATCAACATCTAGGTTATTACACCCTTTTTACTTTATTTATCTTCTTGTATTAGACATTTGATAGTTGAATGTAGACTATTTCCTTTTTACACTGGTCGATATTGGTGGATTATATTTAAGTATAAAGTTTAGTTTCTTTCAAAAATTTAATATTTGTCTATGGATTCTGCTGAGTCTTCAAGGGCCAATTCTCTTGTACGAAGAATTTTATTATTTTCGAAGGCTTGATGAAATAATGAGCATTCTTCAATTATATGCTTTATCGATAATGGGGACTGACAGGTTTGGCATATAGGTTGGTCCTCTTTTGTGATTAAGAGCAGGCGTGTTAATTTGGAATGTCCTATTCTTACTGTTGCAACAAACACTTCTTCTCTTCTGTTTCCCCTTATAACATCCATTATAACCCTTATAACATCCTTATTACAACTATAAGATCCAAGAAGAGCTACGTGTTTTCATATATGAAATATAGTCAGGAGTTTATTTAGGAAGGAAAAAAACTTATTTCTATCTTGTGCTTGCATTTGATGTTGACTATAAATATCCACAGAATTTCGCACCATTGAACATAAAGGAATCCATAAAAGACTGAAATTATCACTAATTAGCCGATTTCGAAACATACTCGTTACTGAAAATATTCACTTCAGATACTTTATATACCCAACTTAGCCGTATGTTTATTTCTTTAAAATATTCATGCAACAATAAGTTTTTAAATTTATTATTAAAAGCCTCTATTTCAATTAAGGATAACTAATTATAAACCATTTTATCGATATTGTAATTCTCCTCTGTCATTTTCAATTATCGACATTGGAACGATATTTAGGAAATGGCTAGGTAAAAGGGCAATCTGCCATGATGTGGAGATAGGGCGGGAAGAGGAACTAGCCTAATGTCTAGCTCTTGAGGAAGTCCCAGAGGAGCGAGGATCGATTGGATGAGCCGATTGGAAGGTCGGATGGAGCTCTGGCCCCGTCCTCGTGATAAATAATCCCCGATCTGAGGGCTCTGGGGTCTAGGAGCTCATTGGGATGCCAAGCCACCTCTGCCTAACAGATCCACGTGACGTAGTAATGGAGAACAAAATTACAAGTGATTTCATGAAATTCAACGAATTATCTTGTAGTTGAGGAAGTGATGCCTAAAAATTATGGTATTGCAGTGTGATACTTAACTTCTGATAAACTCCGCCAAAAAGGCTTAAGCCCATTTTAAGAAAAACTTGTGGATTCTTCTAGATTAAGAATATTGTTTAGGAGTATTAGACAGTGGTCAATATAATAATCAATTTTGATGAAAATAATGAAGTAAATTTTGTAATAACATAAAACTCACCTATTGAGAACACACAATAAAAATATATACAAATTATGAGACTAAGAAGAGTCGAAGATGAATTGAATTGAAGTATTGAAGTTACCTTTAATGTTAGTGAGGGGAATCCGTTTGTGAGAGAAAATGAGTCAGAGGAAATCCCTTGAGATAAATTGGTTGACTTAGGAAGTTATATAGAGGCAGATTGGGTATTCAATTTTTTTTTTAAAAATATTTATTGCTATTTACAACTGCACATTATAATACATTTAGTAAATCTGATCTAAGTTAAATTGGAGTGTTACAGGCGTATAGAGAAACTACCCGTTGGTAGCTCTCTAATGACATTTTACATTAGTTGGTCTCGTGGCCATCTTCTTTACAGGTGCCTCGGAGGATTGTCAGGAATGGAAGAGGATGCAAGATTAGAAACTAGAGGTTTTGAGTGATTAGAGAGTTTAGTATTCAATTTAAATCAGTTTTCTGAGAGGGCAATAATATTGCAGATATAGACAATGATAAAGAGGAATTGAAGGAAGAACTCATTGAAGTATACGGGAAAGGTAAAGAGTTAACAAAGGTATGTAATAGCATATTATAGGGAAAAAAATAATACATTGGTATAGACCTTAAACATTGATGAGAACACGAGCCCGACGCAGGAAATCCATCTCATTCAAAATACACTTTAATAATTAGTTTCTATCACACTAAACATAGAAACACATTGCTGCGTTAGTAAAACTTTTACTAATTAGATAAATAATATAATAAAGTAGCAAATTAGAAATTTTCGTTAGAATTTTATCACTTATAAGTCTTATACTTTAGATCTTTGCAAAAAATTTATAATAAAACAAATTAAAGAACATTAAATTATTCGTTTAATGAATACCGTAGTATAATGATTCGGTCCATTGGCATGGTCGTAAATTACCTGTTCTGGTTGACTTATGAAGGAGATGGACAGTGGTGCGGTCAAAAAACAAGAAATAAATAAAGTAACAAATAAATAGTAGATTTTTGTTATCTTTTAATCATACCCCTGATCATCTTCTTCACAATTTAAAAATTTCTTATTTATTAATTTTGGTTTACGACATACTATATAACCAAATTAATATGATACGATAAACATTCGACGCAAAATTTAATGATGTTTAATTTCTTATAAGTACCATAACTGTTTCGCTATTAGCGGTGTGTCAGATTAGGATTTATTGGCAAAAAATGATATTTTTCGAATGTTAGACCCGCCAGAAATGGGTTTCTATGTTTAGTGTGATACCAAATAATTTGCAGATGTATTTTCGATGAGATGGATTTCCTGCTTCAGGCTCTTGTACTGAATTGTTTCTTTCCTCTTGTATAATCGGTAAATAAGGAGAGAGAAACAAATTCAACAAAGAAAAAGATCAAAAACGAAGAAATGATTTCTGACTAAAAAATATTTCTTCATGATATTTTTAGAATACTGTAAAGTGGTGTAAATATAAGAAAAAAACAATAATCTATCTTGAAATTATACAATTCAAATATAAATAAATTAATCAAATTAAGTCTATTCTAAATCTTATGAAACGGTATTTACGGACTTCTTTTACAAAAGATTGAGTACTTTCAATGCAATATTTTCTAATGTAAAGAAAAAAAAGCAACATAAATTAATTTAATTATTAATTATATTAATATTATGAAACATCATAATGTTTCAATATGGATTATATCAATATCATGTAAATATTTTAAAACAAAATAGCTAATTTGGATTGATTAAGCTTAATAAAATTTGATTTATAGAAATACAAATCGGTCTGGAAAAATGTTGATTTAACGTGCAGAAATTTGTTTAATAATTGTATTTTTAGGTTGGCAAGCAGATTAAATATAGTAAAATTCCTATATTGGGAATTTTTGAGCAAGGAGTCAAAAAGATAAATGTACAGTTCTTCCATAAATGTAAGTATAAATTACGATTTTTATACAATATGCATCAGATATATTATGATTATCCGAACTCCTACTATTGCTATTTAAAAGTGGATTGCTACATCCTAGTATCATAGAATAAAAAGTGAAAGAAAAAAAAAGAATATTCAACAAAAGATACTCGGCATGAAGTTACCTTATATTAAAGTTGTTTTGTTAGTAGCAGAAGCTTATGACAGCCTGGACAGAATGAAACTTTTAAAAGCCATGTTATACGTAGGCATTCCGAAAGTACAAGTCAGGCTGGTAAAATTGACACTAATGAACACTAGAACAAGAATAAGATGGTTAGGACACGTTGAGAGGATGCCCTATGAAAGGATACCTTGAACGATGGTTTATGGAAAACAAAAAAGACATCACCGGATCAGTTAGCTGGACGATGTGGAGGATTTGAAATTCTTGGTTGGCAAACGGAAAAATAAAGCAAGAGACCGTCTAGATTGATTGGCTTAGGTGAAGGAGGCCTGGTTTCTTGCAGGACCGTAGTGGCATAATAATAATAGTGGCACAACTTCAAAAATTATTATATAAAATTAAATAAAGTTAATAAAAATTATGTACTATCTCATGGAATGTGGTAGATAAAAATTAATTAAATATAATTTTGACAATTATAATAGCATCCTAGCGTGCTCATATTTCAAACTATTTTTTAGAACATTTTAATCTCATTGGACGGTCACTGTGGGAACCTACCAACCACCAATGTGTGTGGAATAACAAACCATCAGAACAGTAAACCAGGTGTTATTAGAGTGCCTATTCTCTGCTCTGAGGAAAAAAAACTGTGAAGAAAAATTCAAGTTTTAGTTTTAAAAAAAGACTAAATATTAAAGCAATAAATATTACTGAGCATATTGTTTGCTCTTTGCTCTACCATTGACTCTTAGGGGTAGAGGTGAAATAAATAATATTTTATATTATCAATGGTTGAAACTGGTCAAGGTTTGAAAAAAAATAATGCCAGTAATATTATGGGGCTAAAAATCTGAAACTAAGGGTATACAATGTCATGATAAAACCAGCTCCAATATATGGCTGCGAGACCTGGGCTCTAACAGGTACCCTAGAAAGCAGAATTGGGAGATTTGATCGGAAAGTCCTCCTAACAATTACAGGAGCGATCTGGGATAAGATCCTTAACACGTGGAGGAGAAGAACTAACAGTGAGCTGCTTGCAGAGAATGGTCAGTCTATATATATAATTCCCATAATATGATCGGGACATGTGGCTCAGGACGCCTCTACACAACAATGAATGCCAGTATAGCAGGCAAGAGACCACTTGGGAGGCCAAAAACCAGATGGATAGACAGAATCAATAAAGATGCGAAAGGGCTACATGCAGCAGACTGGAAAGCAATAGCCCAGGAAAGGCAAGCCTGGAGAAGGTCGGATAACCCTGGGACAGATCTGCAAGGTCTGTAGAGCCAACTGAAAAAAAATAGTATGTGGTGCTCAAAATCATACATCGGGCTTATGACAGCACGAGGACTCTCAAGATTAATAATTTATTACTTTATGGGCCATATCCTTAAACGCCGGAAGGGATATTACTAATAAACAAAAAAATAAGTAAAAGATTTATTGACGAAAATAAATAAATATGTACAGAAAATTATATTTAAAAGGAATTATTCAAGAATAAATACTTTTTGACACAGACTATTCATTTTCCGACCAACAATGAAAAACTGTTCAACAGATATATTACTCTTATTTCTGAAAGTTGTCAACTTAGAGAATATTTCTTTTCTAGCTAATTCTTTTTTTTCCGAATTAAAATCTTTCATACTATATATCTATCCATCTTGTATTACTGATAGATTTTTAATAACAAATGGTTTTTATTAAAAGTAAATGTACTTTAGAGAAAGCTATTATGCGAATTCGACATTTGAACCTTGTCTGAGTATTTCAATTAGGATATAATCTGGGTGTATAATATTAATATAATCTAGGATATAATATTAAAAACTAACTAATTGAAAAACCTCTCTACACCAATATCTCGTACACTAGTACAGCTACCGCATTCGCAACCATAGAGCATGATGGGCTGGAGGCTGCTACCACACACAAACGGCATTGGTCTGTGCATGATAGTTGTAGCAGCGAATTCAAACAAATAGACACAACTTTAACACACATATCTATGTCTGTTTATATTTATTAAATTCTCTCGTTAAAAAAAAAGTTGGTAATAATTGAAAAGAAAAGATGTTCTCCAAAACATCTTCAATTTCTATCATTAATATAATAAATAAATTACCTTTCAAAGTGAACCTTCGAAAGGGTCAAGTCAAATTCGGAGAATAGTTAAACAGTAGGGTAAAAAATAATTAAGAACAAAAAAAGAATAATGAAGAACTTATTCCAATAGTTGGTGGATTTCTTTGATTTTAAATTTATTTAAACAGACGCAAAAAAATAATAATAATAATGATAATAACAACAAATAGGTGATGATTCATTAAGATATTTTCCTTTTAATGATTGAAATTTGTCAAAGAACTTTTATTGTTTAATTTTATCTTTTTTACTATTTTTTTTCAGTTTATTTTGTTTTCATTTTAATCAGTTGCAACGTTAACAGATAATACTGTACAAGACCGGTCATTGTCGACGTTAATACTATTTTGCATGACTAGAAGTGGTTAATTATAGGCGCAGTGTGTGTCGACTGGACCAACAACGACAATTAACAGAATTTAATTAGTCTATCCATCGAAACCTAAAACCGCTGTTGGTTTAGCCGTGGTAATCTAAACAAGTCCGTTAGTAGACCCAACCTTCCTCAACGAATATCCTGTTTCGAGTGTTATAAACATGCGATAGGTATCCTATGGAGTAAGTATGCTTTGTAAGCTTATCTTAGAATGACGAACTTCCCTTTCTTTTTAAAACCCATTCCAAGAATGCTTATAAAGTTTGGAGAATCCATTATAAACCATTCTCCAAATCTCAGCCGGAGAGCTTAGTCCAATCTGGTTCTCAATTCGCCTAAGGATTAAAGATTACAGTTCAGTCTATTAGCAAAAAAAAAGGTCAGTAAAAAAGATTACAGTTCAGTCTATTAGCAAAAAAAAAGGTCAGTAAAAAAATCCACTACATTCTAAAATAATTATTTTCAATTATAGTGATTGTTATAGCTTGGAGTTACCTCAGTATCTGGACCAATGTCGCTATTCCTGATAGTGTTGAACAAAGTGAGATTAACTCGCTATCCAAACGATAAACCGGAGGGATGGCTGAATACAATGCACCATTAATTTGGTTAGAAATATATATTTAGGTTGGCCTAGGTGTAGAAGCGAGGTCCATTGTATTGATGAACTTCCACTCCACTTGTTTGCTGATTGGTGCACGTTAATTGGTAGTAGATTGATCACTGTTCAGTATCAATTACACAATATGAAAATGATCCAATATGCTAATCAGTTGTACTTAAGACTATTGTAATACCAATTATGAAGGTATGTAATCCATATTTCTTTTATTTAACATTAGTAATAATTTCACATTCTGATATCCTAATTTTTATATTTTGTTAATTTTGGAATTAAATTATGCAATAATTATTTTTTCTATCTAATAAACAAAAAAAAAAGGAATATGGTTATGTGATAATAGATTTTATTGTATTTGTTTGTGAATACTTTAAAACCTTGAATTCATTCTGACTTATTGAAAATACGATTCATCGATTGGCAAGATGCTGAGGGCTGATGATATATAAATATATATATTATATACCCATGAATGTATGCCATGACAATGATTAACAATTCAATCCCAATAAAGTCCGAAGCAAATAATTTGTTTTATCTCTTTTTACTTTATGAATACGTTGATTCTTAACACAAGACAAATATGAATCGATTGCTTGTAGATGTATATAGTGGGACCGCTTGAAGTAAGAGAAGTTGTCGTGAGTGGTTAAAATGCTGAGCTTCACGTGGAAGAAAAAGAGTAACAAGTATTGTGGAATGTTTGTTTCAGATACAAGTGAATTTGTATTTTCATTAAAATTGATTCAGTTAATAATTTCACGTTGTTAAAAATCGTTCAGAATGATTCAAAAACAATGAAATTGGATTCCATACAAACAGAAGGCGAGATTCGTTGAACAGCTATTTCATATGAATGAAACAAAACACTGCTCGCCAGGCATAATAATAAGGGTTTTCTACATCTAAAATTCTAGAACTAAAATTCATTCTACATGAAAAATGGATCCTCTACGATAACCTGGAGTTTAAATGGGGGAGTTCCACTGAATGTTTATATAAAAAAAATCTTACAGTGTATTTGGTTGAATCTGCTTGGTGTCATATATTCTGAGTAGCTCGAACCGAGTGAAACCATTACTGGATCACTCTACCGAATACAATAAGATAAAACCAAGCAATCAAGAAAATCGCCCATATTATTACTTTAGATACAACAGAACTATTGATGATCCTACATGATAATGCTCCTACATGTTGCAGCGTCAGTCAAAACCTATTTGGAAACAATTTACAAGACACTACCCCTTCCGATTATTACTCATTCCGGTCGATGGTACAGGGTCTATCTGAACTGCAGGAAATTGAGTCAATTCATGGATAGCCTCAAAATGTGAAGAATTTTTCTGACGAATAATAGTTTCTTTGATTGACAATCTGAATAATATATGAGCCATTTTTATTTATTTATTTTTTAATAACGACCATTTTCGGAAGTAAAAAATGAGGTATTAGTAAGACCTAATGATATTTGTAACATACTTTCAATGAGCCACAATTAATTGATAAAATGTTAAAATAATTTTTAAGCAGCTAACCTTTAAGTAGGTATCAAAACCTTTAATATCTCAATATATGAAAAAATGGACAGACATTTTGTGAAACAACTGATCATATTCTGAAAGATTTTCGTGACTGTGAAAAGCGGTGTTTTCTTTAACAGATTGTAATTAACTATTTCAATTATTATTATAATTTTAGAAAACTATAAGAATAGTTCTTATACTATTGTATACCAGATTAGAAGAGACAGTTTTAGAGATAAGATTTGTTTACCATTAATTTGTGCCAGAACCTAATTCACGCTTCAGTTTCAGCAATATTTTAAAATCATCAATAGTCATTATTAATCATTGAGAATTTTTCATTTTTTTTTCTATACTGAAGCATAAATGTGGTTGAGGGAAAGTTAGATAACAAAGAAAACTCATATCAGCGAAATTTCCACCGACTCCTAAGGAGCTATAAGCTGTAAGATAAACCCCCGGGTTAGAACTGACACTAATTTTGAAACGGTTGTCGGCACCAAACTCTTAATATTTAATAATAAAGGTTTACCTGTCACTAACTGATATGGGTACATGTCAAATGCAATTGCGCTTACTTTGTGAAAGTAAAAATATGATCAATAAATTTTCATTTTTCTAGATAATAGATTGTATTTAGTATTTCTGTAATACTGCGTGCTTGCACGATGTTTTGTGTAGGTACCGGTTGAAAAAAATGATGGTCGAGGTGCCCTCCGGGTAAGGTGTTCTCCTTTTGACTCACCTATCACTTACGATTCGTTTAAAATTTATACATGGGTTAACAGGTATTGGCAGCTATCTGTAACTATAAATTGAGGCAATATCCCTAAGACGTTAGTGGAATCCCTTTAAATTGGTCCGGGAGGGAAGAATCTATCGGCTGGGATGGTATTAATTTATAGTGATCCGGAGGGTGTATTCAAATCACGTAGCTCTAACTGCGGGCCACTTCCGTGCAGGTATTCCCTTCCCCTCCAAGCCCACCATCTCTGCCCCAATCTTATCTCCCGTGCCAGCCGAAATACCTCTTTGGGGAAATAAGTCTTATTTGGGTATCCGGTCAGGGCATCTTTATCCATACAGTAAATCTTCCAAGGGTATCCATATCGATTGCGTTATATATGCTCGCCTACACCAGTTGAATTTTCATCAGAAGTAATTTTTTTCTTGCCATTATTTATTGAAAATTACAACTTTGTAGTAAGTATATAATGTACTTAAATATCTTATACCACTTACAATTACTAAGATTATATTAAGTAATTAAATTCAGCTCTAATCATGCAATTCAAATGCTATCATGGCAATTGAATATTATAATTCCATCATTGGGCTGGGTAATGAACGATTCCCTAAAAGCTAATAAGCGTCGAAACGATGCGGAAATATTTGAGCACCAAAAAATGCCTTTGATAAAAGGATTTTTAGATCTCAACTGATATATTTGGGTTGTGATTCAGTGGAGAAAATAATAAAGGAAACATAGGTGTTAATGAATAGGTAATGATTGTCTTGGGGCGTCGCAAGACCTGAATTGAAAATGAAAAAAAGAAAAATATATTAATTCTACTAATAAAATGAAAATAGAAATCATTTTCATCACTCTGAGAATCCCATACGCCAATATGTGTGTGTGTGTGTCCTAATTGGACAAAGATAACACGACCGGGCAAAGATAAATTCCAATTTTCAACGGAAATACAGGATTTGAGGTCTCCTAAGTCTAAATAACAATTGGTGTGTGTATGAACATCCTAGCTCAAAAAAGTACGAAACTAAAATTACATATTTTGAGGTGGTGCATGCCTGAGATGTGACATCAACTTTTTCCATTAAATCAATTAGCAGGAAATGCGACTTTACAAAACCAATTTTTCATATTTCTTTGCTATTTTATCCAAAATGGCTATAAAAATTTTAATTAAACTTAGTGCATTAATGTAAAATTATAAGTTCTTCAATATCAGATTTTTTTTAACAATATCTGAGGTTTTATTCTCATTAAAATTTAATGGCAGGGCTTGAATGCAAATTTTTACATTTCTTTCTGTTTTACATTCCTGTGACTTTAATTGTGCCGTAATTTTGAAATTATCCATTTATTTAATTTAACATGAGCCTTAGGTATAATAAAAGGAATTGATCAAAATTTCAGTACCATAATAGTTTTTTTTTTTTAGATTATTTCATTATTTTTTCACCAACGTTTCGCCCCAGCAACCACAATTCTTCGGGACGATAGGAGTCAATAAGCGATGTACACGAATAGAATAAACAATCGAGGGGTGCTAAGGGATGCTGGACACGTTGTTGGAGATTTGCACCCTCATCTGGATTCACGCTGGCCGGCTGGGGAAGGTTCCCTGTCAAATCCGTAAAAAACCTGATGCAGACAACAAAAATTAGAAAAGGTAACACAGGGTAGCTGTTAAATAAAACCTCTGAAATTAGTGACATGTAACTACTTCAGTCAAGTAGAAGTAGATCTAATTTGCTTATAAATTAATTAATTATATAAGTATTAATTCAGTTGTGTGGTTAAAATGGCGGCATCCACCAAAATGTCTGGAATATTTCTCTTAACAATAAAAATGAAATAACTGAACCTACATATACACCAAACAAAGTTTTTTTTTGTTTTTGGATTTTCTAAGATATTTTTTATTTTTTTTCCAGCGAACAGCAAATCTACCTATATCCGTTAAAAGGAATTCTTGAACAAAATTAAGGATAAAGCTCATAAATAAAATTTTACAAAAATATTATTTGGCACCTTATTGCGTTTCTTGGTTCAATTATACCAGAAGTTGTTGATTAAGTTAATGAAGATTATTAAGTTTACGAATTCGGGATAAAACAATTTTATTCCTGAATGAAATGAGTTATTTTTATATTTATTCAACTGAAATTCAGGCCAAAATTTTTGAGGATCGATCTCTATAACGAATGCGGGGTAGGCAAAAATCTTACTCATAAGTATACCTTAATTTTAAGAAAATTAAAAGAAACTTTGGAAAATCTTCCGCATTTCTATTGTTCCTATCATAACAATCATCCATTGTTTTTACTTATCTATATATACAGTATAGGATAGGAGGGGATATTGCCTTAGTGAATATTAAAGAAATTGTTGTTTTGAACACGCAAAGATTAATTTCATTGTAATGTAGTGTAAAGTCATCTATGTGGAATGATATACCTGATTTTATTTTTCCAAATACTTTGTAAGTATAAGAAATATTATGAGAACTAAATGAGTCGCACTCAATCAAATCCTCTGATTGTTGATAGGAAAAATGCATTGAGTATTTTAAGGAATTCAATAAACTTCCACTAATCTCGTGCGGAACTAGTATAGTGTAGTTGTATACTTTACAGATGTTATTCTCAGGTTGAAGTAATAACTTGCGGGTGTTAACTCCGAAAGGATATTATCTATGAAATACTGTACCAGGACAATATCACTTCGTTGGAACACTCCTACTCATTTTCCAGGGGCAACTGCATAACGCACCCAGCACAGGTAAGTTGGGTTTTGGCTAGAAGCATTCCAGACTTATGATTTTTTTTTTGCCTAATAGCTGTATTTGTAATTCTTATAAATTACAACCAGAAACGTTTTTTAATGAAATGGCTTGTGAAATAATGCGGGTGATGTGAACAATATGATAAGGTTTATAACTCATCTTTTCACTTTTTTTTACTACTAGGATTTTGATTGCGAAGCTTTACTTAGGGTCAAGGATTCACAAAATCTGGGCGTGGTGAGGCTGACAGGCACACGATACCTAAAAATTCGTGTAGCCCCTAAATCGCCTTATTTAATTAAACCAAAAATTACCGATAGGCAATTAGGTAAAAATATAAAATAAATTTAAAACATTTCTTATTATTTATTTAGGTACAAAAACCAAAAAAAGTCAAAATGCAGAATTCGCATATCATGGTTATAAATATAAATCAAAATAGGACCTTTTATCCTCAAAACAAAATTCAAAAAGGGGTCAGACATGAAGTTGAAATGTGTGGCGACAGAAATAATTCGGAGTCATCGTCCATCAAAGGCGATGAAGAATCGCAAGAACTGAAAAGCAGGCTGCATTGAGTGGTTTCGCATGAGGGGCTAATTCCTTGGTTGCATTTCACACAGGAGCAGTTCGTGAGCCGATGTATCCCTATTTCCACCATGCAATCACAACATCTGGACCGCTTTTGAAGGTGGGGAGGGGTTGATTTTGGATGATCATCAGCCGGGAGTGTCCTTGTGACGAATTTTCAAGGTGTGAAGGCCGGATTTCAGCTGGCTTCTTCGCTGAAGTTGTCCGATACACAGTTCATGTGACAATTCTTTGGGGCAAAGAAAGGAAATGCACTACTTTTTACCAGCTTGTTCTTTGTATCGTTAATAGCAGCTTTGTGATACGATTTTGGACTGGAATTATTTTTCATTAAGATAATCATAAAAATCTACAGAAGAAGTTTAATTTGAGGAAATCTAAAGTAATTTTTCAGCGTATTAGATCGCATTTTACCATGAGATATGTTGATAAAGAAGTATGCAGTACAGCGATTTGTTACTAAAGATTGTAGGTCTCACTCCCAAAGAAAATAAGGTTACTTGACAATGAAATATCAAATTGCAATACCTAAAATGTGTTAATGATTTGAAAGAATTATATCATAATTTTTATTACACATTATTTATTGGTATTTAGAACTATATTAAAAATATACACAACAAATAAATTTGGTCAATGATGCAGACATGTGGTGAATCTACCCATTGATAAAACTCTAATAACATTTCTAAAGGAAACAATCTCGAGGCCAACTTCTTTTCAGACGGATAATCAGGTATTGAAGGAGCAGCCAAGTTTAGGTGGTTAGAAAATTTGTTATGGGAGGATTAGTATTCTGGCTAAATCATCAATAAATGGATCATCAAGATCCTGATAAATGACTTGATTTGTGACAAAATAAAGAGCAATAAGTATTTTGGATTGTAAATATTGGATGTGAGAGTAATTCGATAGTATAGTGGCGCCCCAAAGTTAAATAGATTAAGTCCAGATAGGTCCAGTTATTGTCATATAAATGTATTTTGTAATTAGTTGGAAGTTTAGACAGTTTGTCTAGTAAATGTTGTAATAGTCGGAATCAACGAGCAGTTTCCTCTCCTTTTAGTCTTGTATGACGATAATATAAATTAAATTAAAAAAAATGTTTTAGTAAATTCAATTTTTATTACTGACGAACAGTTGATTAAGTTAGAAATTCCAAATCATAACTGCCGTGAGTTCAGAATAAAAATTATTTACATTTTTTATTTTTAAGAAAATTCAAAATATAAATACCTAAAGAAATATATGTTCTTAATCCGTGTTTTAAATATTCTAGAGTTTTCAGCTTTTTTTCAGATCAGTTTACAAGACAATTGTTTATTTAGTTGTTTTTAAGTTATTGTTATTCGATTTTAAGAATATGTTTGACCTTGATTGCTATCTTATTTATTTGGAAAAACAAACGCTATTTATTATATCTAAAAATTGAATTAATTGTACTCAAATTTTTCGAACCCAATTTTTTTTTCTTCAAATCCCTAAATCAACAAACCACTGCACTGCAATCACTGCTGTCAAAGGTAAAGGTGATTTGAGGCACGTCAGGAACGCAGAAACGAGAAAAGCCCTAGCCGATAATAAGGTGCTGGGGAGCTTTCAGGAAAGGGCAGTACACACAAAAACAAAATTGTTGGCAAGAAAGAAAATAATTGGCAAAATAAAGAACTGGCAAAGAGAAACTCGAAAAGGAAGAGTGGGCACATTCGCACTGCAGTAAGGGTCACCGGGATTAGGGGTCGTTAAATATAATGAGTAAAATAAGTTTATTTTTATTTTATTTTCTTCAACACTTGTTCATCGGGCCGCACCAAACTTTTCACTACTATTATTATTATAATTTTTATACATTCAGTACAAGGAAAATAAAACATCAATCGATAATTCAAAGGGTTGACGGTGTACAATTGTGAAAAACTCTCTAATATAAAATGTAATGTTGATGGTTATGGTTTCTTACATCGAAATACCTATAAGCGTATTTAACGAAATTTTTTATCCTATCAAACAATATTTGTAAGCCTAAGATCTAATCTTACAGGCGTTAGTTTGGCATTGAGAAATAGTGAGTTTTAACTGGTTGTTGTTATTTGTTTTAAAATATCCAACAAAACATATTTCTACCATGTCTGTAACAATGAAAGTTATTGTACAAATGGTGTCCACATCTAATTAAATAGTGGATAAAAATCGTTTTTGCACATTTCTGATAGACCTGAAAAAAATGATTCCATTGCATTCATCTCCTTGAATAAAATAAGAATTCCTGAAAATTATAGAAGATTTAAACAATTTAAAAGTTTTTGCACACAACAGCAGTTTAATTGTTTATAAGCCTGCAATTTATATCACAGTGCGGCATAGACGAAAGTTTGACGCAAATCTCGTGCGAAAAAATTAAATTTTGTATTTAATAAAACACAGCTGATCACTTTGAACAATATCTCTTTCTTTACATTGATAATCGCAATTGATATTCTCTAATCGCAAAGAGTATTACAACAAAGTAAGAGCATTAGGAGCATATACTAACAAAATATATAGTTTATAATTATTACAATTAAATTAAAAATTCTTATTTAATTACAAGGAGAGCAAAACTAGAAATAAAATTTCAAGTGTGCACTTTCAAGCATCTTGTGCGCCTATGGCCTGGCTTAGTAACCCAATTAGGTAAATATGGATTTATCTTAAGGTACCCCAATAATTGACTGCTATAGGTCACGAAAATCCTACTTACCCTGCTTTTCTAACTTATACTGCTTTTATCGCCCTTCCAAGAAATAGTCCTGCAGACCTATTTTTAAAGTAATGAGGGAATTAACAGAACAATATGAAGCAGAAGATTTTACTATGAAATGTAATGCAGATGTGTCATTTGGCATATCCATTAACTTATTAACTAGATGGATATGTACGTTAATACTCTTCTACCTTGGTTTCAACAACCCATATCCTCAGCAGCTTAGATTCTCCTTCATGATTTGCAGTGGACAGAGAGTCGAAAAGGCGATTCAGGTTCCCTTGCACTGCAAAGCACACACTCCTTCAATTAGCTAGATTGCCCTCACTGGACCAAAGTCCAATATTGACCAAGAGGATCTGCCTTTCATCCACAGGTTCCTCCAATCCAGCAATCCTCCAATTCACCTTTGTCTTCTGTGTCTGCACAAGACGGACTGGTTCACTGATCAATATCGACGGATTAGACCATTGTGCTCACAATGAGATCATGGTAGCACTATAATCCTACATACTATGTAATATACATTTCTCATATTGCAAGAAAATCTACAAAAACTCTATATTCCACGCTAAATTGTCTACTGTCCAGCGACACTAGAAAGTCTCCTTTTTATATGTAAAAGTGGCTAAAGTTGAGCACCTTGGTTGTAGAATGCGATAAAACCCACGAGAAAATAAAATAAAATAAAAATTGTAGTTTTCATGATATTCACCAAAATAAAATGATTTATAGTTGTTCGGACAATAAGATTGATTTATGAAAATCTTTATTTCAGAAACCATTGGACGTACAGATGTCCGTCAGCACTCAAATTAAAGCTAGTTAAATTTACTATAAAATATTGTATAATGTTTATCCTTGTATGAGTAGCAGTTTTTATGATATTTTACAAAATAAACAACATGTTAATTACTTGATTTTTGAAAAAATATATCTCTAGACCCATGAGACACACATATGTCTGTCAACACTCAAAATAAAGGAAATTTAACTTAATATAAAGTAGTTTATGACACTTATCTTCGTAGGGGTAGTAGTTTTTATGATATTCACATATGAATATAAATTTGACAAATGAAAATTTTTCGAATTTCCTGAAGACTGCTACTCCTACGAAACTAAACATCAGAAACCACTTTATAGCTCATTAAAATACTTTTAATTTGAGTGCTAATAGACATTTGTACATTGAATGGTTTTTGAGATATAGGCTTTTCAAAATAAATTCACTAACTATTGATCTTTCAGTACATTTCATACAACATTTTTATGAAATGTTGCCTATTAAAAAGCTATATCTCGATGATTCAATAACTATTGAACGTAAATAGCTCTATTAGTGCTTAATTTTAGAAAATTTACTCTACTTTAAATGATGCTCTCTTAGATTTTCTATTGTTGTTGGTAGTTGTAAAGATATAGAGCTCCGAATTAGAAATTAATTATATTTAACGTTTTGAAAGAGCCGCCATTTTTTATTCCCATAGTTATACTTGGCAGACTCATCAATTTTGATTAGTAATTATACCTAGTTTTCAATTAAGTATTCAAAAACTGGGGTGAGATAACTGCCTTTTTTCTCTTCTTGGGCTCTTGTACTATAACGAGAGGTAGTTAGGT